>NC_083772.1:29919018-30139018 GCF_963514075.1 Conger conger | reverse complement strand
TAGAGTGCTGCTCTGAGGCTCTGGTTGGCCCTGTGTAAACACACAGCTGTGCCTGTGTGACTCATAACTGTCACAGTTACACAGGTCAGTCGCGTCCCCAGCCCTGGTCTCATCTGCTGCCACACACTCACATTCTCCCAGCGCGCCCTGGTGTGTGTGTGTGTGTGTGTGTGTCAGCGCTATGCAGGAGTGCTTGTGTGTCTGCGTCAGCGCTACACAGGGATGTGTGTGTGTGTGTGTGTGTGTGTATTACAGTAGTACGCAGGGATGTGTGTGTGTGTGTGTGTGTGTGTGTGTGTGTGTGTGTGTGTGTGTGTGTATTACAGTAGTACGCAGGGATGTGTGTGTGTGTGTGTTACAGTAGTATGCAGGGCGGTGTGTGTTTGTGTGTGTCAGCAGTATGCAGGGATGTGTGTCTATGTTACAGTAGTACACAGGGATGTGTGTTTGTGTGTGTGTGTGTGTGTGTGTGTGTGTTACAGTAGTACACAGGGCGGTGTGTGTTTGTGTGTGTGTCAGCAGTATGCAGGGATGTCTGTGTGTTTGTGTGTGTGTGTGTGTGTGTGTGCGTGTGTGTTACAGCAGTACGCAGGGATGTGTGTGTGTCAGTGATGTTTTATATCCAGCTGTGGGCTGTGAAGCTCTCTCCCCAGATCCCATAAGCCCTAATCAGCACTGACTATCCCATCCACTCACCTCGCCCGGACAGCTGGGAAAAGTTCCCATTTCACCTGCTGTTTCACGCCTCTCCCCAGGAAAGCTCCTCTTGACCTTTCTTTAGATTGCTTCCGATCCGCTAGTTTAACTGCCATTTATACACAGTTTTCTCGTGAAAGAGTTTTCACAGTTCAACACAGAAAAGCAACTTAGAGGGTCAACTGCAGTGTGCATAGCTGCCGTTTAAACCTGGGGTTTAAACCCCTGGACCACTGAACTGCATTACAATTGGAACGGCTAATCCTTATTTCACAGATTTGTATAGCTGTTCCAGTTGTAATGCAGCTCTCTGGTCCAGGGTTATATCCCGAGGTGTAAACTCCAGCTACGCACACTGCAGTTAACCCTAATAGTCCACTTGTGAAAAATGCATACAAATGAAAAGCAAGTTTTTAAGAATAATGGACAGTATTTTATATCTCCACTTATAATGGTGCTCATTGCTATTTCGACAGCCATTTTAGTTGATTTATGTTCATCATTTTCTACGTGCATTATTTAACACTAACTTCCCATAAAGTGCAAAAGCTCATAAATACTTCAGGCCGTAACATGCAGGTGAATCAACAAAACAAAACATCCACACATGGAGGGGCGATCAGGTCAATATATCAGATGTCGCCCAGGTTACACACGCCCTGTCTCATATAGCGCACCCTTGTTACACACACTATCTCATGTACCACGCCCTGGTACACACACTGCCTTGTGTCCTGCTGCTGAAACTGAATCATTTTTACTCTAAAAGCCATTTTCTTCATGCGTTTTCTTTGCTTTTATTACAATCTTTTTAATGGCATTGGTTTCATTGCACAACCAAACTGCCAAGTGGACCATTACTGGTGATTTAAGCTCACCTCCCTTCCTCTCTCTATTTCAGCCACACTCCTCTCTCCCTTCTGTGGGTACTTGGCTCCTTAAATATAAGCGAGCCATGCACTGCAAGAAATGACTGTCTTACCACACGTATTATGTGTAATGACACTTTTTCTCTCGAGTTGGAAATATCAGTTTTAAATTGTAGTCTGGTTGACGAGTGAAATTTTCTTAACCCATTGGTGAATCTTGAAATGACTGAAAACGTCTTGCTTCATTGACAATATTTTTGTCTCATTTAGCATAAAAGTAAGAGAAATGCGATTTTTACGTCTCAATATAAGAGGTTTTTAGTTTTTTTGCAGTGTAGAGAATGTTCATGCAAGTGACTCACTACAATGATGCGCTCCTGGCAGCTAAGTGAGGGCGGAGAGCTAACGATAGCAACAGATAGCAGGGAGGATGAGCCTGCGTCAATGGGCTCTAAATTCAGCTTTAAAGCTGAAAATGATCAAATCCAAGAGAGTGTGTAATGTTGAACAATATAAGTGTGTCTTTACAAGTGAACAGTGTGCGCGTACTGTGTATGCGCTGGTGTGTGTGTGTGTGTGTGTGTGTGTGTGTGTGTGTACTCATGTGTGTAGATGTGCTTGTGCTCATGTGTGTACTCCTGTGTGTGTCTATGTGTGTGCGTGCACGCGTGTGCGCGCTTTGGGCTCTGTGGGGCTGTATGATTCTGCACACATGGCTGTTTGGTAGGGAGGTGCCCCCTCCCCATCTGTTCTTGTCTCCTGCAAACGCATGAATCATCAGTCCTGCAAGCGCAGGGACTTGGCTACAGAACGGCCAAACGCATCACTCACCTGCTGCACTCTCTTCATTCCTCCTCTCTATCTACCTCTCCGTTTCTCTCCCTCCATATCTTTCCTCTCACATCCTAAATATCGCACCTCGTCCTCTGCCGCCTGTCTGTAGCACCAAAGTGGAAGGGAAAGGGGAGTAGAGCTGTGTTTGGGACACGGCGAGACAGATGGAGAGAAGAAGAGAGGTCTTGGCATGTCACAGTCATGGTTGCCACGGTGACACACATACAGTAAATTCCTTATTGAAGCGGGAGTGTGGCGGAACCTTTGCGTTCTGCTGTAAGGAATGATAAACCATGGCTGGAAATGTCGACGCATGAAAGGCCCCATCAGAATGTATGCGCGTGTTCTCTCGCCATATTGAAGGTTGTTGAATAAAATGAAGCTTAATTCTAATCTAATTCACTCTTCATAGTTTCCTCGCTGTTATGAGTGCACCTATGGTTTTGAGACATCAAACAGCTGTTTCTTGTGTGCATCATTTATTTAGGATTGCAAACACAATATACTTGGTGTCAAAGTATATTCATCAGGATCTAGTAGTAGCAGCAGCAGCAGCAGCAGTAGTAGTGGCAGCATTGGCATTAGTAGTAGCAGTACTAGTATTAGTTGTAACAAGAGAAGAAGTATTAATAGCAGTAGTAGTATTGGAATTTTAAAAACAGTAGTAGCAGTACTAATAACAGTACTAATAGTAGTAGTAGTAGTAGTAGTAGTATTAATAGTCGTTGTAGTAGTAGTAGCTGTATTAATAGTAGTAGTAGTAGCCGTATTAATAGTAGTCGTAGTAGCCGTATTAATAGTAGTAGTAGTAGCCGTATTAATAGTAGTAGTAACTGTATTAATAGTAGTAGTAGCCATACTAATAGCTGTAGTAGTCGTAGCAGCAGTTCTAATAGCAGAATTAGTAGCAGCGGTACTAATAGCAGTAGTAGTAGCAGTTCTAATAGCAGCTGTAGTAGCAGCAGTAGTAGTAGCTGCTGTAGCAGCAGCAGTAGTAACAGTAGCATTAGTAGTTGTAGTAACAACGGGCTGTCCTCTTATTTGTGCCGATGTTGATGTGATCCCCTGCGGCAGTGAAAGATGTGAGATTGAGAGCGCGTGAGGCGGAGGGATACAGGGCCGGATGCAGGAGGAGGTGGCCGCTCTAACTGTGCCTGTTATTGTTATCTGTCCCCAGGGTATCCCTACGCCCTGGAGCCTCCTCAGGACTTTGTATCTGGTAAAGCTCATCTTGATGAATCAATTAAAACGCATTAAACGCTTTCCTCCCCAAACTATTAATAACTGCATCAATTAAACAGCAGTGCCATCTGTCTGTGTGCGTGTGTCCTCTCTGTAGCAGTAGCAGTCAGGTTTAACTCTCCTTCCATGTTGAGTAACCACAGATACCAGCATACAGCTCTGACCTCATGACATCATGACACGGCTTTGTCAGGTCAGGTTGCTTTTCTCTTCGTGCACGGGGCGCACTGGTCTAGCTCTGAGACTTGAGACTGGTCTAGCTCTGAGACGGGTCTTTGCCTTGTATGTGTGGAGTAAAAGAAAAGCAACAGGCCTTCAGTTAAATCTCGCTACAGCTCCACCCATTCTGACCCCAGCCCCGCCTCCCATCTCTTCCCCTGCTCTCGCTCCTGTTTGTAGGGGATACGCTTCAGTCCTGTCGCCTGCTCATCACTGGAGCCAAAATGGAGTATCGGTCCAGAATCACGCACTCTCATACCTAGTATACAAGTACTCACATGTCCACACGGATGAGATGCATACACATGCACATACACATGATGTATACACACGCATACACTCACACGCATACACACACACACACACACACACACACACACACACATGCATACACTCACACGCATACACACACACACATGCATACACTCACACGCATATACACACACACATGCATACACGCATACACAGGCACATACATTCACACACGCATACATACACACACACACATTCATAGACACACGCAATAATAATTTGTAGTGACAGCAAGATATGGGGAAAGGCGCATTTCCACAATTGTTTTGTTTATAGTCTAAACAGACATTTTTATATGATCTTTTATTGTCTTGCCTTGTGCTTTTGCCTCCAGACTCCCACGCCACGTTTTATGTTTAATACCAGTGCTCTGAGACACTCTGTCTCTGGTGTTCTCCGACAATAGCTAAAAGCAAGTCTTGTGTTTGGACTTTCATTTAGTCAGATTTGTCGAATGAATTAAAAATGAAAATGAATTAAAACTGTTATTAGCTGTTAAACACCCTCAGAGACCATGCCCAGGCTGCAGATGACTGCGTGTGGCTGCAGTAATGTAGAACTCTCCAGAAATACTGCTGTATATGGAGATGGTGTACAAAGAAATGCAGCATGCCTTTTGCTGATGCTAGACTTGCAGCTTTTTATACACACACACACACACACACACACACACACACACACACACACACACGTGACCGCTCATTTGCGTTGCACCTGTGGGACAGTGGCAGTGTTCCTGTGTCTGTCACGCAGGTGAATCCTGGACATGAATCAACCAGGAGCTCCGTCATGTCTCCCCCTACCTCCTCCCTCCAGGACTCGGGTGTGTGTGTGTGTGTGTGTGTGTGTGTGGTGTGTGCAGGAAGGAGGCTACGTTCAGTCATGTTCAGCGACCTCCCCCTTTCCCTCCAGCTACACACCCCAGACAGCCTTCTGACAGTCGGAGTACAAATAATCATAAATGTGTTGAAATGTCTAAATAATTAAAAGGGAAGAAAGATTAATGTCTTTGATTAAACTGCAGGCTGACAGGGTGATCAATGCCCACCCCGTTTCCGAGACTGCTGCTGTGATTTAAAACCTCAGGCACCAAAGTTTGTTATTAATACTTTTAATTAATGATAGCAGACCTACACCAGATTAGAGATCCTTCCGTTGGTCTTTCTCTCAAGTCTCATTTCTTTTTGGGATTACTGTGACGAGTGTAGAATGTGAGTGTGGTGTAGTGTGTGTGTGTGTCTGTGTGTGTGTGTGTGTGCGTGTGCGTGTGTGTGTCTCAGAGAGATGACCCTGAAAGGGAATGGTTTCTATCTTCCGCAAATGACTTGAATGACACTGCAGGCGAAATGTCAGTCACTCTCTCACAGTCAACCTCAACAACCCATTTACCCCAGAAGCAGATGCTGCCAGTTTCATTTAAACTACTGCTGGCTAACGTGCTATACTAACCTGAAGCTATTGGCCTTACTGTTTACTACTATTTCCCCCTATGCTGTAAACGCTGTGCTAAAAATGGGGTACAAAAACGGCCATACACCATCTTAGACCAGGAAGTGAGGAGCTGAAGCCCGTTTGTTAGGGAGTGGGAGAGCGCTGTGCGGGTCTGTGCCGTGCTGAGGAGAGGAGCGTGGGGAGCAGGGCGGGTGAACGTGGCAGAGCCCCGGTGGGATGAGAGCTGATGTGAGCTGCTCACCCCCCCCGCTCTCCCTCCGGAGCTCCCTCCGGCAGATTTACGGGAAGAACCTCCGAGTGCCGGCCGGCTCGAGCCCTCAGATTCACACGCAACCTGAGGAACGCCGTTTTAATGAGCCGTTTGACGTCCCCCCTCAAAGGTTAATGACTGCGCTGAGCTGCGCTACACCAGGGCTCCAGACCTGGGGTGCTCCTGCTGCCGGGGGTAATGGGGGGGGAGGAGAGGGGCAGCCCGGTGCAGCCCAGGGGGTCTCCCCATCACCTCCCCGCCTCCCCCCTGCCCCTGCCGATCCAGGGGGGCTGTAACTCAAACGTGTCATATCATCCATCCCCTGGATTGCCATTGTAATACTAATCATGGACCCGAGAGTTTGAGGGAGGGCTTTGACACCTCAATCAATTTAGCAGCCCCACCCTGATGATACACAGCGACAGATTTTCACTTGAGGAATTTCCACACATTATCTGGGATTTATGTAGCTTGTTGAACAGGGAATTGATTACAATAGTTGGAAAGATTTGGCTAGGATACCAGGGAAACCAAACCCAATACTGTCAGGGTGTGGAACCTTTAAATGTCAGGAATTCAGTCTTGCGTTTCTCAGGTGAAACCAAATCTCTCAGTGCCCCTGTTGCTGCATTTGTTTCTGTAATGTGTCTGAAATCTGAGACCTCTACATGGCACCCTTCCCACAGACATGGATGTGGACGTTCCCGTCCAAAGTTTCCGTGGCGTTGTAGCCTGCTAGGATCAGGTGTGAGTGACACGGATCAATCCCCTGTGTGAGAGGACCTTCTCACTCTGAGGACGTTTGCTTATGGAGGCACCACTTGGGGAATTGAAGTACTTTAATTGGCTAGAATATTTCTCTACTATATGCTTACTGGGTATTGCCCCCTCTGAACTGTCTCTGCTCCCTCCCATTGGTCCGTTGTGAGACAGTTAGACAGAATTGAGCAGGGACTGCCATTTAAACCATGTACAGCAGGAGGTCTAAAAGGCGATGATGGCAGCCATATTGTTGGTGAGGTTCTGATTAACCGTGGTGTTCTGTTGGACCGCTCGGTCTGGAGAAGTTATTGGGCAGCAGGCTGTTCTGTAGGCTCCTCTACCCCCACCCTCTCTCCGTGTCTTATTCACTCCCTCTTGAGTTTGAACATGGTTGACATTTTCATTTCCTCCTCCCCCCGAAATTACTTTTTCTTATTTCGTGTTCCCACATAAAATTTTCAGAATTCATTGATGAGCAGTCTCAGGTCTCTGTCTCTCTCTCTGTTCCCCCCCCCCCTCTCTTTCCCTCTTTCACTCGCTCTCTCTCTCGGCCACATACGCACACACAAACGCGCAGGTACGGCCACACACACACACACACACAAATGTGCAGGCACAGCCACTCACACACGCACACCGACACACACAAACGCGCAGGTACAGCCACACACACACACACACACACACACACACTCTCTCCTGGGGGTCTCTCAGGAGGTATGACTCACAGGTACACACGGAGCTCACTGGAGGGGGAGAAGGTGTTGCTATGACAATGGGATGTTGTCATTCATTGCGGGGCGTGTTGTAGCAGAATTGATCGTGTCCTGCGTGCGTGGGTGAGAGGGTCAGGGGCTACTGCTGTCCTCAGTCAGATAGATCGGCTTGTTTATCTAATTTACACGTTTGCGCGCGCGCTTGTGTGTGTGTGTGTGTGTGTGTGTGTGTGTGTGTGTGAGAGAGAGAGAGAGTGAGAGAGTCTGTGTGTTAGTGCAGAGGAACACACACAGAGGCACACACACACATGCACACAGATGAATGCTCAGACAGGTCTGGTGTGCTTAGTTTCTGGTGCAGCATTAGGGAGGTAGCAGCCCTTGAGCTGGGAGCGATGGGTATCCACTGTCCCCTTTGCTAAGTGGAGACCGCTGGTCTCAGGCCAGGCTAGAGGAGACGGGTGTAATGAGATTTTCAGGGACAAACCCTCTCCACCCCTCTGTGAGTCTCAATCACCACACAGTGGGTCAGACAGATACACTTTCACCTGCCTAGTTCAAAAAACAAAGACTCAAACAAAACAGACCCATTAGGGGACTGCCGTCATCCGCAGCTGTCCAAGAATGCCCAAGACCATTGTCCGTGCGTGCGTGTGCGTGCGTGTGCGTGCGTGTGCGTGCGTGTGCGTGCGTGTGCGTGCGTGTGCGTGCGTGTGCGTGCGTGTGCGTGTGTGTAGGGGGGTGGTGGGGCGCTACCGCTGATTCCTGATTATGGTCCGCAGTCCTAGGGGCTCTTTGTAGCTCGGTCCCATTCAGTTAAATGTGTATGTGTGTGTGTACGTACGTGTGTGTGTGTACGTACGTACGTACGTGTGTGTGTGTGTGTACGTACGTGTGTGTGTGTGTGTGTGTGTGTGTGTGTGTGTACGTGTGTGTACGTGTGTGTACGTGTGTGTACGTGTGTGTACGTGTGTGTACGTGTGTGTACGTGTGTGTACGTGTGTGTGTGTGTACGTGTGTGTGTACGTGTGTGTGTGGTTATTGCAGATTGCTGGTTGCGGTCTGCAGTGCTGCAGGCTCTTTGTAGCTCGGTCCCACTCAGTTAAATGTGGACAGTGTAACCATTAGCTGATGAATTCTGTCACTGAAGGTTAATGAAATGCCTATCGCTCTGAGGCCTGGTGTGGGCAGGCTTCCTGTGTGCTCCATTCAGAGAGCTGCTATGTATGCTCCTGGCTGTGTGGATACCTCCAGCAGCAACGTCCCAGTGCCCTGTGGGACCTCCACAGCGTACAGTAGGGCTGTGTAGCTCATTAATGTAGCCTGTGGGTTTACCTCAGGAATACGGTTTTAAGTGTAGTCAGCCTGCCTCATGGGCTTAGTCTAGAGCGGGAGTATCCAATCTTTTCTGAACAGGGCCGGTGTAGGTGCAGGATTTTCTTTTAGTCATCAATCAAGACCTTGAGTAGAATCAGAGGTTCTAGTGCTGTAGTGGGCCATTTTGTATATGACTCCCCTGGTCTAGAGACAGACCCCTACTGTCTGTGAACATGACCTTTCACTCCAAGTGATTCTGACTGTTGGTCTCCTTCTCAAATACGAGCCTGCACTCATATTATGCAGATTATTTAACTGTTCAGTTCAAAAACCAAAGAATAATTTAATCTCAACAAGTATTTTAGTCTTGT
The DNA here is from genome assembly GCF_963514075.1 of Conger conger. Taxonomy (NCBI): domain Eukaryota; kingdom Metazoa; phylum Chordata; class Actinopteri; order Anguilliformes; family Congridae; genus Conger; species Conger conger. The sequence goes on along the minus strand of NC_083772.1, from coordinate 30,129,978 downwards.
ATCGACTTTCTTTTTCTTTTTTGCAAAATATTTCCAGTGAAGTCTGACTCATTTCAAGATCTGCTAATGGGGTAAAACATTTCACTTGTCAATGGTAGCTTAAAACAAGCGAATATTTTTTACTTGAGAGAAAAAAATAAGATCTTAAGTCTTCTTGCAAAACTAAAACGCTTGTTAAGACGGTAAATTTTTGCAGTGCTGTGCAGATTACCGTTCATACACAGAGCGCCAGCTTTCTGGACTCATTATGATTTAAAGACTTGATGGAGACTCCATCAGTTTACACCAGAACACCGCAACAGCATTCATTTTAGCCTCCTATATGTACTCATGTACCCAACTCTACCTGTGATTCAAGAGCTCTGAGGTTTGATCGCTCTGTCTGAGCTGTTGGAACTTCATTACCATGCAAGGACACACCATACACCTTGTACACAAGCATCAGGTTTACATCACATTTACATTAGGGTATTTACATAGATCTACATAAACATCCTGTTTACAGCCGCATTAAGAATGAGGCAAGGGCCAGTGTGAAAGCGTTCTCCTTTTAGGTTTGCCTGTATTTCATAATTTCAGACCATCACCTTCATGTGTGAATTCAAATCTCATGGTTTCCACGTGGCTCACACACACACACACACACACACACACACACACACACACACACACACACACACACACACACACACACTTGTAGTACACTCTTTTACAGGAGTGTGTCAGTGCCCTGTGAGGGAGGGTCACTGCTCACCTCTCTCTGACACCCTCTCTCTCTCACACACCCTCTCTCTCTCTCACACCCTCTCTCTCTCTCCTTCACACCCTCTCTCTCTCTCTCTCTCACACCCTCTCCCTCTCTCTCACACCCTCTCTCTCTCTCTCTCTCACACCCTCTCCCTCTCTCTCACACCCTCTCTCTCTCTCTCACACCCTCTCTCTCTCACACACCCTCTCTCTCTCTCACACCCTCTCTCTCTCTCACACCCTCTCTCTCTCTCACACCCTCTCTCTCTCACACCCCCCCTCTCTCTCTCTCTCGACACCAATAATATGCTGCACACATGCACACAGATGGACACACATAAGCACACACCCATAAAAGAAAATGGATGACACCTTGATGCTGCTCATTGGGAATGGGATTATGGCTCCAGATGTCAACATGTGGAGGCTGTTGAGGAAAATGATGTTGTTCAGCTGCTCTCCCGTGAACCGTGACATAACACTGATGGAGTCTCTCATGTGCAGAGGAGAGGGACACGGAGAATGGGCCCCTGTGTTGCACTTGTGTGTGTGTGTGTGTGTGTGTGTGTGCAATACTATTTATGCCATTTGATTCCCTCAGAAACTGTACGATCCATGATCAGCAATACGATGTTCAGGCCATGACAGGCTGCAGTAACACAGTGTGTCAGCTGGGGGCAATGTGGAGCAAGCCCTGCTCAGACCCAGACATTAGAATCAGTCAAAACAGCAGACCCGTGTGTACTCCTGCCCACTGTAATATGGCTCTTTACACAGAGAGAGAGCCCTCATGACCTTCAGCCTAATGAGCCCTCATCCCCATCTCTAGTTCCTCACTTGTGTGCTTGGCACTTGGTTTGTCTCTTGCCGTGATGAGCAGTGCCCTGGACGGATTCGGCAGCGGGACGCTGAGAATAGGGGCAGGAGACAAATAAAGCCATTACCAGGGGAGAACCGCACAACTCTCTCTCTTTCTGTCTCTCTGTCTCTGTCTCTCTCTCTCTCTTTCTGTCTCTCTGTCTCTGTCTCTCTCTCTCTCTTTCTGTCTCTCTGTCTCTCTCTCTCTTTCTCTCTCTCTCTCTCTCTCTCTCTCTCTTTCTCTCTCTCTCTCTCTCTCTCTCTCTCTCTCTCTCTCTCTCTCTCTCTCTCTCTCTCTCTCTCTCTCTCTCTCTCTCTCTCTCTCTCTCTCTCTCTCTCTGTCTCTCTGTCTCGCTCACACATATTACCTGAGAAAGGATGCATTCTGTAGCCATGGCAACCGCAATTAGAAGCTGATGGCGTCGCCGTGCTTTTTCTGAAACCAGACGATGAAACAATCAGAGGGAGAGACAAGGGAGGCGTTCAGTTCCATAAAGCGAAAAAAGAACAATTAATTATTAAACTTTCACCCCGATCATCCTGCCCTCTCATAACTGCCCCCAAAAATATGAGAGAGAAGCCCTAGTTCAACCCCCTCCCCCCCCCCGTCCGTCCGTCCGTTCTCCTCTTAGAGCCTAATGTTGTCAACTCAGAGCAGTGTACTTATAATATTCTACACACATAGCTGCTGATTTGTCAAGCGCTTTCTTTTGCTGTCTAGCAATTGAAGAATGACGGAGAGAGTGGGTGCATACTGTAAGAGGGTGTGCTTGGGGTTTCAATTGGGCGTGAAATTTCGGTGGCTGACCTGACCAAAATAACAGAGTTGTTGATCATCAGTCATAACATTATACACCACTTCCCCACCTAACCATTTTTCATTTTAGGGCTCCTGCTGTCGTCAATAGACCGGTTATCAACGTGGAACCAAAACATTATATTATACAGAACGGAATTGAATGGATTCAAATAGGCACCCTTGATTAAAAAGTCAAAGTGAAAAAGTAGATAATGCCCAGTTCCTTGAACATTTCACAGAAATGTTGAGCTTCGGCTCAAACGTGGGCAGACAAACTCTGGCCCGGCTGCCAAGCTTTGCTTCCAAGGCCTGCAAAATGGCATATTGGTGCCTTTCGTCCAAGTGAAACAACAAACGTAGCTCGGTTAAACATCGTCTGTTTTATGATGCAAAGAAAATGATCCAAATTGGCTTGTTTGTACAATTTAACCAAATTTAACTCGCATTATGGCCTAATTCACTGAGAAAGGAGGGAACTTGTAGCCTATTCACACATGCCTCGGCTATTTGTTGTCATGTAAAGGCCAAATGTGAAAATGCTATTCTCTAAACTCTCGTGGGGAGATGTTAAAGAAAGAGGGGAGAGATGAATGAGTGTATAGAGCGAGGGATGGAGGGAGAGGACAGCCTGGTGTCTACAGCTGGTCAGTGGGTGGGAGAAAATGGAGGCAGTTACAGGTCCACACTGTCATTCAGACTCACACGCACGCTCATACACACACACACACACACACACACACACACACACACATACATACATACATACATACATACATACACACATGCGCCCGCACACACACGTGCACGAGTGCACATACACATACACACACAAGCACATACACATATACACGGGTGCATATAACATGCACATACACACGCACACACATACATGCATGCACACATATGGGTGCACACATGCTTACATACATATACACACACACACACACGCACTAATATGCCCATACCCACACGCGCACGCACACACACACACACACACACACGCACACACACTAATGTGCCCATACCCACACGCGCACGCACACAGATTCTTAAACACAAATATTGCCTGCATACTCACACAAATGGTCTCCTTGTGATAATTGCTATTATGATCAGATCAGCAGAGCTGTAAATCCTCTCCCACATTCTCACATCTTATCTGATCCTGGCCAGTACTGCCAGCATAGGGAACAAGAGTGGGCCAGAGGAACAGGAGTGTGTGTGTGTGTGTGTGTGTGTGTGTGTGTGTGTGTGCGTGTGTGTCTGCGTGTGTGTCTGCGTGTGTGTCTGCGCGCGTGTCTGCGCGCGTGTCTGCGCGCGTGTACTCGTGAGCGTACGTGCATCGGCACACACGGATCGCATGGACGTGTGTGTCATCGGTTATGTAAGTGTTCGATGCTGTCGGTAGAACAGGTGTTAATTGGAGCGAGTGTTTAGCGTGATATTCCAGTGTGATTTCTCCTGTGTGCCAGGTATCGCTCTCACTGCCTATATCGAGAAACGGGCCGAAAGGAAGTGTTTATCTAGGTTATAATTCCACTTCTGCATCACTGCCTCTGCTTCCATCTGCAATCCAGCTGCTTCTGTGGCTATGTGAAAAGGTTACTGAGCATTTGAGTATCGTATTTACTTAAACAGAGCAGGTGATTGAGCTACCTTTTTAGAGGTATTGTAATTTTAATTCTATTATTATTTTTTAATGAATGGGGAGAACAAAGGTTTGTGTGTGTGTGTGTGTGTGTGTGTGTGTCTTTGTTTGTGTGTAAGGGGGATTCCTCTGAAACATCGTTTTGATGAATGGCATATTCTTGGATGGGATTTGTGTTCATGCAGGTTTGATAAATGAGACCCTTGTCTCTGATCCCGAGGAAAAGAGATGTGCTTTTGGGGAGGGAGAGGAATTGAACGGGCCAGGGGTGCAGAACAGGAGAGCGATTAAAAATCCATCACTTACTCATCGGTTGACAGGCCTATCTGTGTGGGAACCTCCCTTTCATCATCTTAAAGGAAAAAAAGAAAGAGGAAAAATGTTTGGACACTTTAAACATGACAGATTTGATGTGTTCATTAGCCTGCGGTGCTAAATTATTCACCTCTGCAGTCATGAGACGTGCTTGCAGGAACCGGACGAGAGCATGAAGTCCATCCGTTTATGTCGCCTGCATCCTTTTTGCCACCTTTCTCTCTCTTTCCCTCTCTTAATCTCTCCCTCGCTTCATCCCTTTTTCCCTCTTGGTCCCCTTGGTGTGTTTTCTGTCGGGATTAGCTGCCAGGCAATTGTTGAGCAGGTTCAGGGAGCAGGTTCTGGGAACAGGTTCTGGGAGCAGGTTCAGGGGACTGGCCAAGCCATTGCAGAGTAGTCTTCCCCAAAATAAGCCTGGCTCACATCCCTGCAGGCTTTAGCATGGACTGGGTTCCCCTCAGGCGACAGATAGGAGCGGGGGTGGGGGGATGGGGGGATGGGAGGTCAGGGAAAAGGAGGAGAGGAGAGGAGGACTGTGGGCAGATGAGGACAGTGCAGTGGAAGAAAAGCTCACCTGTTGAACCGCTCAATTCCAGCACTCTCGTCCTGGGGCCGAGGCGGGTCTGATAAAAGCCTGTCTGAAGGCTGAGATGGAGAGGAGTCACACTGGGGGAGACCGCTGAAGCGGTTTGGATTACATCTGCAGAGATTTATCTGTATGCTCCCAGACTGCTAGCAGTGTCGTCTACCGTTTACAGATGGCCCGCTGACAGACAGGCAGACAGACAGAGGCACACATACACACCTGTCGACCAGCTAAAAGACTCATTAAAGATTGATTCTCCCTTTAGCTGGGTGTTGAGAGAGGAGTGCTGCGTTTAAGACTGATGACACACACCACTGCTCCTGCGTCCTCTTCTTTCTGAGGTCAGAGGGGTAGAGTTTCCGTGCGTTTCGCGTGAAACCTGTGAGATGGAGAGATGGAAGGAGGAAAACAAATCCCTCACTCCTCCTCCCCCGATACCCCCCATAAACAATTCAACCATATTGTTTCTCTGCACCACCTCTGGATCAACACCATAGAGCTCAGGCGCCACCCAGATCAACACCATAGAGCTCAGGAACAGCCCAGATCAACACTATAGTGCTCAGAAACTGTCCAGATCAACACCATAGAGCTCAGGAGCCACCCAGATAAACACCATAGAGCTCAGGAACCGCCCAGATCAACACCATAGAGCTCATGAACAGCCAAGATCAACACTATAGTACTCAGAAACTGTCCAGATCAACACCATAGAGCTCAGGAACTGCCCAGAAATCATGCGATGTCTTACAGCCCTCAAGAATCTCCATCTGCACTGCTCTGATCTCTGACATCTCCCTTCTCCACCTTCCTGCAGCTCGGTCTCCATGGCCACCACTCCGCTCTTCCATCTCTCCCCGCTCTCTCGCTCCCCCTCTCCCAGGGAGGGCAGCAGAATGAGAATGACTCTCTCCGGGGATAATTATAGAGAAGCGTTCTCTCGCTCGCTGCCCCATACCCTTGCGCTCGTTGCCGTAGAGACGGCGGACCCCCGTGGCTCTCTTCTGTTACTTGGTGTCGGTCATTCTCACAGGTAACGGTCATGTTCTGGGACCGCGCGGTTTGTGTTCTGTCCGCCGCACCCTTCGGCCCTCTGCGGTCCACTCTGCTTGGGGTCAGGTGGTCCTAAAGTGGACATTACTCATGAGTGGGTTTACGGCCAATATGATTGTTCCTCCTGTTGGCTCACAGGTTTCGGGAACATACGCCTGTGGTGGATAATTTGACCTGCTGATAGAGCACGATGCTGGACATCAGGTGAATCATGGGTAAATTGGTATGTCGGCTGAAACAGACCCAGGGGCGGGGGTATATATGTTCATTCCTTCAGTAACACCTATTGTGGTGTGCTGTTTTTGAAAAATCCCATGAGGGCAGGGCTTGGAGCCCGTGTTGGACTCTGGGTAATGTAGTTTCTCATGCAGTGGTAAATTACACAATTGTTCTCACAGTTTCCCCCCCCTCCCTCGTTCTTCCTGCAGTCTGCACCGTCCGCTGTCAGAAGTTCCTCATCTCACGCGTGGGCGAAGACTGGATCTTCCTCATCCTCCTGGGCCTGGTCATGGCGCTAGTCAGCTGGGTGGTTGATTTCGCCATCGCCATCTGCCTGCAAGGTGAGCTGGGAAATGTTGGGTGGTGGAGCGGGGGAGAGGAGAGGATGAAGAAAGGGAGGAAAACAATGCAGCTCAGAGATAGTGGTGTGGAGAGAGGGTCCTGACAGCCATAGAGTTAGGGAAGCCATTATTCTACCCTTCTCAGTGGTAATTAGCAGCGGAACAGGGCTTCATCTCTGCAAAAGCTGACAGTTTAAAATGGAGGACGGTTGAATTGGGGTAGGCCTCTCTTCACAGGGGTGTGGTGTGGAGGACGGGGGATGCTTTCGGAGAACGGACGGGTAGGGACAGAGTGTGGGGGAGAGAGGGGGATCCAGCATCCACCGTATTGTAGTGAGACGCTCATTAAAAGTTTTGTGTGAGTGATGGTAGCCGAAAGTTTGTGTGTGTTCCTGCTGTAAGCCTCATTCCCTCTCACTGTGCTTTGGACCTGGTGCACTGGCAGCCTGGTCAGCTGCATGCTTCTTCATCAGTTGTTTAGGCAGAATAAAACCTGTGGGTTTTTTGAAGTGAGTGTATGTCTGGGAATAAGTGGCCTTTGTGTGTGTTATGTGTATATGAGTGCTTAAGTGTGAGAGCTTGCGCATATGGCTGGAATTTATGCTACAGCGTGAGTGTATTATATATGTGTTTGTGTGTATGTGCATGAGCGCTGTGTGTGTATTCATACATGTGTGTACATGTTTGTGTATATACTGTATATTTGTGTGCGTGTGCGTGTGTGTGCGTGCATCTGTGTGTGAGTGGAGCTGGTGTGCAGGCCAGTCTGCACTGCTAATGCAGCCCTAGAGGAAACCTCTCTCCATTATTTATGAGCCTCCCATAATCGCTGCTCCAGGCTACACTCTCCCCGCTTCCGCTGCTTAGACGTCCCCTGCACTGTCACTACCGTCCTGCTGCAGAGAGAGGCCCGGGCAGGACTCACTAAAACACTCTGCTTCTCCACCGCGGGAGAAAGAACTTGAGCCAGTGCAGTGACTTTGAGAGACAGAAGGGTTTTTAATTGCGGGTTGTGAGTCACTGCTGTTCTCGCTGTTGTTCTAGCTGCAATTCACTGCGAATGGCTTCAGACTGTATAATTCAGGAGGGGGTAATGACAGCTCTTTCTTGCTGGAGTGGCAGTTGGCATTTGAGGGAGACCGAGATGTGAATGGTAGAGTGGCATGAATTCGCAGGGAGTGGGCGGGGGCAGTAGCTACCCCCCCCTGCTGTTGCGGGAGGGGTGTGGGTGGGAGGTGTAGAAGGCCTCAGTTTGCGCTCCATGCACTGTGCCAATGGGAAAAGTGCCTGTCATTTAACTGAAAATGAATTCATAGGCTGTTGTCAATCAATAGCAAAATTGAACACCAAATAAGATTGACTTGCGCCCAAAACATGCAGGCGATGACATACTGTATTGTCGCATCCTCTGGTAGTTTTCCACCTCTGCGTGCCTTCCACTGTTCAGATAGTACGATTACATATATTCATAGCCTGTGGTAGGTGGCTGCCCAATGTTTTTATTTCTGATTGGCCTTTTGTAACAGGCCCCTGATGATTGACAGGCCATGCCCCAGTCATGAACCCCCAGCCCCCGTATAGACTGTGTATGATCCCGCCTTCCAGCTGATTAGGCTTTTGGCTTTCTGCCTTTTTTAGCAGCGCTGCAGATAGATGTCAGATTACATCAATACGCCAATGGAGGATGACTGCAACTGCTGTGCGCATGAGTGAGGGGTTAATGTCCCACTGGTGAAGACCGGAGTGTGTGTCCCTGGGGGGTTCTCTGTGGGTGCGTGCGTGCGTGTGTGTGAATGGAAGCGTCTTCACGGTCCTGTCTTTGTGACATGTACTTTAGCAAGACTACAAGGCTTCTATATATGTAGGTGCTGATGTGTGCTTGCATCAGCAATGTCATTTATATGGTCATTCATCCTTCCTGGATTTCCTAATCCTGTTTCCCTTTGGAAAGCCAAGGCGATACCTCCTCCTCAATACAGAATGAGAGCCACTGTGCTCTGCATGCAAAGGGAGGAGGGAGAGAGAAGAGCGAGAGACAAGAGAGCCAGAGGACCCACATTCCTCTTCAGACACACGGCTCCAGCAGGGCCAGATTCAGACACACCATTATTGCTTTCATCCATTCACTCTTAAAGAAGGTGCCTGTGGTATATTTACACTAGAGAGAGCACCTGTTTGTTTGGTGAGGCTGCAGTATTTGGTGTCAGTCCCTCGCTCTGTCTGCCTTCTGGTCTGAGGGCATCTGCCAGGAAGCTCCATGGGGGCATGCCACAGGCACTGCTGGGATGAGTGAGCTTCTACATGTGGCCGTGTCGAAAACCTTTCTGCTCCTAATCTTGTTCTCTCGCTTGCCCTTCCTCTGTGTCTGTGCGGTGAAGTTGAGTGTTGGGCAGTATCCAGACGGCTGTACTCTGTTGAGTGCTTGCGCTTGGGTGACAGACAGGCTCATTGTGTTGTATTTGGTTGTGTGTCTCTACAGCGCAGAAGTGGATGCACGGCGGGTTGGACAGTAACGTGTTCCTGCAGTACCTGGCCTGGGTCACCTACCCTGTCGTCCTCATCACCTTCTCCGCCGGGTTTACGCAGATACTGGCTCCGCAGGCTGTGGGTGAGACACGCGCAGACACGCGCAGACACGCGCAGGCACGCGCAGGCACGCGCAGGCACGCGCAGGCACGCGCAGACACGCGCAGACACGCGCAGACACGCGCAGACACACTGCACGCACACATACGGACACATACGAGGGCGCTCTGCGTTGGTGTCCTCCAGGTGAAAGCACGGTCTCTCTCCTCTTCCTCAGGCTCGGGAATCCCGGAGATGAAGACCATTCTCCGGGGTGTGGTGCTCAAAGAATACCTCACCTTCAAAACCTTCGTGGCCAAAGTCATTGGTCTGACCTGTGCCCTGGGCAGCGGAATGCCTCTGGGCAAAGAGGTACGGAATTCCTGCCAAAACTGGACCAAGCCGGTCTAATGGCACATGCACGTGCACAGATAAAGCTGTGGCCACTGTAACTCCCTCCACACAGTGTAGTCCTTGGAGTCATCAGCTTTATGTTCCCTTCACTTCTTTATAATTGGAGCTACTGTTGGCTTTTTAACATAAATAGTTAAAACAATAATTTGACAATCAGACTTTTGTTTCCACCCTTTTTTTGTAATCCATCTTTCTGGCCAAATGATCCATTTTCTTTGTTAGGGCTGAAAGCCTGGCAGTGAGGGGTTCTGGTGGTGGTGAATGAAAGGATTGGACAGGAGCACGGTGCTCAGGAGAAGGTGGCATGGTGTCACATGATGTCGGTTGTGACACTGAGACACCTCCAGGAGGTAGAGTCGATGGCCTACCGTGGGTGGCGTGTCAGTCACCGTACCTCTCTGGTGCCCTACGACCCCGTGGTGGCCCTCTCTGTCAGCTCCAGTTCCACAGAGAGACCTGGGGGCGCGCTGGCTGCAGGACGCTTATCCAGGGGCGGCCCGCTGTCTGTGTTTCTGCCATCCCTCAGTCTGTCAGTCTGTCAGTCTGTCCTGCCGTTCCCGTCAGCACGGTGGCGCAGTGGCTCGCACTGTGGCCTCAGAGCAAGAGGAACCCGGGTTCATATCCTGACCGGCGCCTTTCTGTGTGAGGTTAGCTCACTCTGCCTCTGTCTGTGTGTTAAATAAAAACCACCCGTACGGCAGAGACGCGTCCGTGCTGAAGTCATCCGAACGTCCCCCAACACCGGGGCACGAGATCACGCATGTCGCCCCCGCCCTCCGTTTCCCGCGGGAGGGAAGGGAACATTGGGTAATGGCAGGTAATCAATCACAGGGCCGCGAATGCGTCAGTCGCCCCGTTACCGCCGGCGACGGCGCGGAGCGGGCGGGCCCGGCGCAGACCGTGTGGCTGAGGCAGGCGCGGGCGCGGGGGAACAGGCCCTGGGTAATGGCTCTCCAGCTGATGATTCAGGGCTATAAAAAGAAAATGGGGGGCTTTGAACAAGTGTTGGATTTGCATCATTATTACCGCCGTGCAATCAGGAGAGCAGTCTGCCCCCCTCTCACGCCTCTCTTATTTCACGCTTTCCATCCCTCGCGCTCTCTCCCTTCTCCGTTCCTTCCGTTCTATTTTTAAAAAGCATTGTCGCCGCAGTATCATTTCTTTAAATAATTTATTTGTTTAGAATTATATGTTCATTTCACAGAGGCTCTTAGTGATTGGCAAGGGTAATGTGGCCTGACGTTCGGCAAAAACAGTGTTCACATTAAAAACAACAGTGGATGAAAACCTAAGATTAATATTGTTTACTGTATGGTGACAAACTGATTCCAAAGAACAACATTCATTTATCACCATGATTATATTTCATGTGTAGGACAGGGGAAAATTGACCGTGGTTAACATTAAGGTGAGCGAGTCTCTTATGGGTATTCATTAGAGATGGACTCACTATAAAGATAAGTGTTCGCACCGGCTGTGACAGATATCCATCACCAGGTTGGTCTATTGTTTTTGTATTCTCTCCTGAACAGTGGACCTCCGGCAAGAATCACTAGTACCAACAGATTTGTTCTTAAAATACTCCTATGAGTGATTTAAGTTAACGTGGCGCATTCACTGATTTTTTAAAAATGTACAAGCGGTCCCGACCCGTCATTACTCTGAAGGTGGTTCCAGCATCCATATCCAACACCAGCGCGTTCAATTCATCTTCTATAGAGCGGCGTACAGTCCACTGAGTGCTGTGGTGTGTATGACATACCTGCGAATGAAATGCGTCCAGTGCAGCTCACCTGGCTCACAAAACCCTGTTCAAACTTTCAAACTAGGCTTTGCAGATCAAATTCAGCTACTGCATTGCTTATTTCTTGCCTCAAATGTTTTCAGAAATGTATTTTAGTGGATTGCTTAGGAGGAATAAGAGTTTATGAACCATCCACCTTATTGTTATAGTACGTTTTGCCAAAACCCAATCAGATGCCGACAGTGTTCCATGGTACACTAGGTCCTAGCTCGTATTGATCCCATCGAACCAAATATCTGAGGGCTTACAGTACTGGGCTGCGTTTCTCGATAACGGTGTCTCTTAGCATTTTACAAAGACTGGAAAGGTATACATTACTAAAGTTGATTGCTTTTCTGAGTGTGTTCCCCGAACTATCCCTTTAGGAGGTTGCTTTAGGCATAGCTTCTACACGCGACTTTACTGGGCCCATCAACCTTTCTAAGATTATTCACTCTATGTACCGACTGCTTGACTGCGTTATGAGAGAAAGTAGTGTTCTTTATAAATACAACACTGTTGGAATACTTAGCATTTATCACGACTGGTGGGAACTTATTAAAACAATAAAAAACTTACAAACTCAATTATCCAACTATATATATATTTTTCGCCAAATGGATGCAAAAACCCGGCACTTCAGATTCTGGTATCACACCTCGTCCCGCTACGCCACCTGGCAATATGCCTTCATTGGCATGTCATGTTTTATTTGCATTATTTGAATATCTTTGTCATGGTGCCTTAAATGACTTTGCAATCAGCGTTGATTTGCCAGAAGCACAATGACATTGCTGGCATAATTCACTATTTTCTCTGATTGGCTGACGTTTTCAACAACCAAAACACGAAAACAACATAAGCTATGGCAGTAAAAAAACAAAGAAAGAAGCGGTCCCACAGCTTCACAGAAAACGAAACGGAGATATTGTTAGAGGACGTGACGCTGAATAAAGAAACACTACGGTGTCCAAAAAATCCAGCCCACTGAGAGATTTAGAAATCGTCAGTTTATAAATATCATTTAAAAGGCAATTTGGCAACATGCAGCATGTATCCTTTGTAATGTACAATTTTATTCTTTGCATGAAAACAGTCACATTAATGTGATATTTTAGTAATATTATTAGGCAATTACAACTATAGAATTATTAGTGTACATATTGCTTAACAGATTGAGATGTAACTGAGAGCAACAGCTGATTTCAGAGGCTTGCCACTAGCGGAGTGAGCTGACAAAATCGCTAAGGTATAGCTAAGAGTGGTCCTGACCAACCTTACGAAAAGTAGCACTTACAAAAAGTATACTTAGCTAAGAATGTTTCGGGAAACACACTGAAACATTAAGGTAGAGCTTAAGGTACAACTTACGAACAACATTAAGAAGGCTTCGGGAAACGCAGCCTTGTTCACAAAACCGACAGCTTGGGGGGTCTGATGCCATTTTTATCAATCTTTTTGTGTAGAACTTTCTGGGTGTCTAATTTGCAGTTCTCATGAATACATGCTCATTTACGAACAGGTGGGATTCTGTGTTCATTTAGGACAGTTTTCTGAAGGAGCATTTGTTGAATCTGACATGGCACACAAATGAGAAAGTTAAGATAAAATAAGATTACGAAAACGTTCTTGCATAACCTAAGGCCCAAAACATCAAAACCCCCAAATTTCTTAAGTAATTTCCCTTTCAGTACTTTTTAATTAAAACGGAACATTGGGTAACCTCTGCCCTAGAACAGCAGTTCTTGTCTTTTTTTTTCAGCTTTTTGATGTTGTTGCAGAGCTCTGCGTGTGTGTGCGGTTAGTAAGGTTGTGACTCTCTCAGTGGGTGGAAACTTCACTGGCTCTCCTCTCCTTGCCTTCTCTCCCCCCTGTCCCTGCAGTGCCCTGCTGCTTAAGCATGTTTAGGCCTCATTAGCTCAGAGTGATGGTTGTAGGTCCCCTGTCGTGTGAGCGGAGAGAGGGCGCTCCAGTGCGGTCTGTACTGTATGTGGGCAGTGGCAGACGGGCCTGGAAGTGAGCGCACGGCACGGCACACAGTTGTTATTGTTGTCGCTGTCGGTCCCAGCTGTTGTTTGGTCAGATGGCAGAATTGCATCAGCTGCCGATGGTCGCCGGAGACCGTTAGCATCTGCTGTCCTCTCGGCCTGGCGCCCAGGCCTTTGGGTTCGCTCGCTGGAGCTAATGAGCGCCCAGACGGGCCCTTCTGATAGGGGGGTCCCTCCGGGCGTGGGCCCCGCTGGCCTCTCCGGGAGTAACCAGGGCTATGATAGTCGGCTCGGTTTAACGGGCTCTGCTCTCAGGTGAGTTCAAGCTCCAGTCGCCCTGTGTGTTTTCAGTGTGGTCAAACGGTGTTTGAAAAGATAAAGGAACAATGTTTAACCCTCCGTTTCTAATTTCAGGGCCCGTTTGTCCACATCGCCAGTCTGTGTGCGGCGCTGCTGAGCAAGTTCATGTCTCTGTTTGGTGGGATCTATGAGGTGAGAGGGCTTCACACAGTCCACACCTGCTCTAATCCTGATCTATACCTAATCTACACATATCCTCTGCATTTATCCTACCTCTGCTCTATACCTAATCTATATCTAATCTACACATCCTCTCCTATCCTCTGCATCTATCCTACTCTACACTGGGTCTACACCTCCAGTATTTGTCCATGTCTAAAACATGCCCTATATCTGCTCCAGATTTGCTCTAAATCTGTGCTAGCATTGTCTTAGCCCAAGGAGAGCACCCCTGGCCTGGGTTTGGAGGAGGTTGATATGAGATATGTTTGCAAACTTTTGGGCCTTTGTCTATGTATTTTTGCACACTGGGCCTTTGTTTTCATCAAAGATAACACTAATTGCATTTTCCACTTTTAATTGTTCAATTGTTTTTCACTTTATCTTTTAACTATAATACTTAATACTTTAACTAAGTATTTTTGTATTACAAGTTGTTCATAAAGTAATGCTGTAGACGAAGTTAGTATAAAGTAAGGCCTATGCTTACTTCAAGCTAAGGCGTCTCCATGACACCCGGGCACACCTACTATGGTTATTACTCAAACCAAATTTCCCAGTCCACACATTTAAGCTTCCTCAGAGAAGAAAACGTACTCTTTGGGCAGTTCTACAGAGCGCTTTGGCCATTTTTCACCCCTATACTGTGTAGCAGTGGTCCTCAAACTTATCCAGAAAGGGCCGGTGTGGGAACACGTTTCCGTTCCCACCAGCAGTAACACACCGGACTCTACTAATCCAGTTAGAGCAAAAGGATTCGACAGAGTAGTTTCGCAGTGAATTTCTACATCTCAATTAAAATCTTTCAAAGCTGTTTTGGAGAGAAAGTTTTCACACTTTCAAGTTTTCCCAAGCTAGTGTGCCTCCAGGCAATCAAAGGAAACTTGTAAGTTTTTTGTAATAGTTGGTCGCTGTAAAGCACTTGTGGAATATTGGGGAAGGAAGGCTTGTGATGGTGGTTTGGGTTGAAAAGGTCTGTTAAGTTTTGAGAACTAAAGAGGAAGATTGATTTTGAATTCAGTTTGTTCCTACAACTGCCCCTAGATCAGTCAGTGAAACCCTTAAGCCTGGCAACCAAGAGACATAATTACCGAAGCGTGTGTGTGAGTGCCTGTGTGGAAGTGTGTGCGTGTGCTAAGTGCGTGCCTCCGTGCGTGCATGTGTGTTTGTGTGTTCGTACGAGTGTGCTTGCTCCTGTGTGTGTTTGTGTGTTCGTGCGAGTGTGCTTGCTCCTGTGTGTGTGTGTGTGCTTGCGCGTTCGTGCGAGTGTGCTTGCACCTGTGTCTGTGCTTGTGCGTGTGTGCGCGCTTGCGCATTTGTACGTGCGTGTGTGTTCTGCATCGCTCCCTCTGTGACAGTCTCTGAAGTTGTCCTCGACTCTGCGCAGGCTGCAGAGTAATTACTGGCTGATCAGTAAACAGCCTGAACCACACGGCTTTGATCCCTATCCACTTGTAAACAACCGCAGAACACAAGGAGAGGGAGGGAGAGTTAGAGATGGTGAGAGGAGGTAGAGAGAACAGTATGAATCGAGGGAGGAGAGATGCAGAGGTGGGGAGAGAGGTGGAGGCTGGGGGGAGAGATGGAGAGAGAGGGAGAGAGAGGGACGGGGATGTAGGGAGAAACGGGGTGTTTAAAGAACCGGCTTCATTCACAGTAACCTATAGGGACAGAGGAGGGGAGAAATCCCTTCGCTCTCGTCTCTTGCCTTCTGAAGACATGAGCCCCCTCAGCCCCACGACCCCCCCCCCACTTTTAAAGACGTTAAATCCTCCTCCTCCCTGCGTACAGTAAGGCTTTGCTGCATGGCGTTGAATATTCATGAGTGAAGTTTGGCTCGGCGCTGGGTTTCGCTTCACCCTGCAGGGGTTGTGCTGCGCGGAGCTGAAACTGCAGAAGAAGCAGCGCACTCTCTCTGTTCCTGCAGGAACTTTCATTCACCCTCCTTTGACTTTGAAATCACATTTACGAGTTAGCGTCTCCTGCTACGGACATAGAATGAGTGTAATTTAAGGTGTATGATCACAAATACAGCGGGCTCCAAGATGATTGGCACCCCTGATTGGCAAAAATAAAAAAAAAGAGACAGAGAAATTATCAAAATTAATGAGTAACTCAAAATGGGGGGGGGGGGGGGGGCATTCCATGAAACCTGCTCAACAAAGGGTTAATGGTGAGTGAGTGCAGTTGGTTTGTAAGGAGACTCTCCAGGTATATTCACTTTCTGTTCCTCTCTGAATCACATGCTGTCCAAGGAGGAGATCTTTATTGAGAACAAGGTAAAGCGTGCGAGTCCTGTCTGCATCCTGACGTTCCTCCCCGTCCCAGTCCTACGTCTCGCTGTTCCCACCCAGCATCGTATTCCAGCCTTTCTCATCCTTCCTTTCCGTATCCCAGCATTCCCTCTGTCACAGCTACCTTCCTGCGCCATCCCATCCCATCCATTCCATCTTCCTATGTCGTCCCCTCTTGTTGGCCAGCCTCCTCCTCAGGTTTCCCCCCAGCGTTTTTGTTTGAATGTTCTGGCGGAGTTTGTTCACTGGCGTTCTCTGGGTGGTTTCAGAACGAGTCGCGGAACATCGAGATGCTGGCGGCCGCCTGTGCCGTCGGAGTCGGGTGCTGCTTCGCCGCCCCCATCGGAGGTCAGTCCCGCAGAAACCCCCTTCTCAGGTCAACGGGAGGACATCTTCCCATATCCAGTATTAACGCATTTAAATGTGCGTGGGCCTGCAGAGAGTGCTCCTAAAGAGGCCGTGCAGTACTGCAGAGAATTGCGATTTATATTTCATGTATTATTAATTTCCCTCATATGGACACAAAGCGATTGTTTCATGTGCAAATGTCAGAATATTTGTGAGAATAAAGCAGGGACTCAAAGTAATAATGTATTTTTGATGTGATTCTGCCCTATGACTGGGAGCAGAATCACATACAACTGGGAGTGTGATTTGTAAAAAATGATAATTACATGCCAGAAGGAGTAATCATACAGTAGGTTGGGTGCTGGTGCCTCATCCTTTAAAGTCACTATTTTGGTACAGTATGTGGGCAGGCTTCATGGTCCGGGAAGGCCCTTCCTGTGCTGGCTGTGGCTGGTAGTCCCACAGGGGTGAGGGCACATTTGGCTGCAGTTTTGCCCAGGGAGGTAGGGAGGGGTCTCATTTGGTGGAAGACCTGGGCTCAAATAGTATTTGTTTTGGCTTCAAATCATTTTCTGTGCTGTGTTGATCTTGCCTGGTGCATTTGAGCCTGGAGGAGCAGATGGGCGGGGTTTATACTTTTGGAACCATTTAATTTGTTCCAATATACCAGCCAAGCTTAGTCAAATGCAGACAAGTGTTTGAATCCAAAACAAATATTGTGTGAACCCACATCGGTTTGGTGGTGTCTGAGCATTGGTGTTGTCAAGGCTGGTTTATACTCCGTCGGGCGATCGTCTCTGCTACAAGCGACATCGCTGGTCACAGTGACAGTCGGTTTATACTTTATAAATTAATTGTACACTTAGTGAGCACTTTATTAGGTATGTATTAGACTTATTTTTTAGACTTATTCTGCTGCTGCAGCCCAACCACTTAAAGGTTTGATCCGTTGTGTGTTCAGAGATGCTCTTCTGCATAACACTGTTTAATAAGTGGTTGTTTGCGCTTCTTTCACCTTCCTGTCAGCTTTGACTAGTCTGGCCATTCTCCTCTGACGTCTCTCATTAACAGGGCGTTTCTGTCTGCAGAACTGCTGCTCACTGGATGTTTTTTGTTTTTCCGCACCATTCTCTGCAAACTCTAGAGACTGTTGTGCATGAAACTCTCAGGAGATCAGTAGTTGACAATAGTCAACGTTGGGTGATGTTAGAAAGTTCATGTGAATGTTCTGCGATTCTAGTTGAGTGATGGAGTATAAACCAGCCTTTACCCATCTACCCTGCACCAGCTTCCCATGAACCCCTTCCTCCAGCTGAATGCCTGGGAGCTTCACTGCAGACTGAAAAGAACCTACAGCTTAACCTGAGCGGTTCTGGGGAGAGCTCTCACTTATCTGCCATATCCCAGATTCACAGAGGAGCTTTCAGGAATGAACACAAGCACATTACAAGTGTAAATTCCAAACGAGGAGAAAATGGGGGTAAACGGACCGTTACGGTGGATGTCGAGCATCTGTTCGTAATCAATCTTTTGTGAAAGTAAAGACTACCTACCTTGAGAAATAATTAAGTGTGTGTGTGTGTGTGTACAGGTGTTCTCTTCAGTATTGAGGTAACCTCCACCTTCTTTGCTGTGAGGAACTACTGGAGAGGGTTTTTTGCTGCAACATTCAGTGCCTTCATCTTCCGAGTTCTGGCCGTGTGGAACAGAGATGAGGGTGAGTGTGTTTGTGTTTGTGTGTGTGTGTGTGTATCTGTGTCTGTGTGTGTCTGTGTGTGTCTGTGTGTGTCTGTGTGTGTGTATCTGTGTGTGTATCTGTGAGTGTGAGAGTGCGTTTGTGAGGAAACAATTCCTCATGTCTTTGTGTGAGCGAACACACAAGGCTCCATTCTGTTTCTATGTAATTGTTACCTTATGAATATGTTACATTATGAATATAAATGTCACCAGTGGAAGTTAATCTCCTTCCATCTCTCTCCCGCCACAGAGACCATCACCGCTCTTTTCAAAACGCGCTTCCGCCTCGACTTCCCCTTTGACCTTCAGGAGCTGCCCGCCTTTGCTGTGATTGGGTAGGTCCTGAAGGTTAGGTGTCAGCCGTAACGCTTTGTGAAGCATACACCAGCATCATTGTTGTTCCACGTACATTCAATGGCCGAGTCTTGTTTTAGGATTGAGGATTGATTTGGATGACAGGATATGAGTGCGTCTCGCTGTGTGTGGGCATTGAAAAACAGAAAATCCTCTCTCCCTTTCTCTTTTTGCTTTGATGGCAGAGAAGCTCTCTTCCCACACAGGAGCTCTCTGGATCCCCTCCACTGGCTGGAATAAAACGCTGCTTCACAAGTAGCCATTTCTTTTCATCCGGTTAAAAAAAGCCTAAATGTTTGTGTTTGGATATTATGCTCTCCGATGTAATGGTGTGAATGTGGGCGGAGCGAGCGCCCTTCCGTCTCCCACTCGCACGGCCATGCGCCAGCCCATTGGCTGAAAGGATGTGAGGTCAGATGTGCCTCCCACCCCTCAGCGCTGCCTGTTCCCGGGCGTCTCCGAGGGCTTTCTGGCCGTAGACAGAGTTTGTTCTGTCTCTTCTCTTTGTTTGTGTTTTGTTTCTCTCGTCCGTTTTAATGTTGTACAGAAGCGAAGCGCACTCATACATGTTCTATTATTGAAAAGATCACTGACACTAATGTGGTTAGACGTGAGGAGTGTGTTCTCCTGGTCTGACTCATTCTCTTCCCTGCCGCCTTCTACCTTCCATGTCTCTCACTCTCTCTGTCTCTTTGTTTCTTTCTCACTCTCTGTCTTGCTCTCTCCCCTTCCCTCCAGGATTGCCAGTGGTTTTGGGGGGGCCCTCTTCGTGTACCTGAACAGGCTGATAGTTCAATTCATCCGGAACCAGAAAGCCATCAACAAGTTCCTGATGAAGAAGTGAGTCATGAGTCACACACAGTCCCTCAGTGCAGGAGGCCGTCACTGATCCCAAGTACATGTTGCATCTGGCCGTGCGTTTATGATGGGAAAGATCGGTTAAGTACAGTATGTGTTAACACCCCAGAAATAGAGTTGGCTGGGCTATATATTGATTGTCCCCTACCAATGTACAGTGCAAGTTGCCAGGCAGTGTGAAAGCAATCAAGGAAGCACTGTTTCCGGTTGGTCTGGATGCCCTGTGACATCGTAGCTTGTCTCCCACAGACGGCTGCTGTACCCTGCCCTGGTCACCCTGCTGGTGTCTACCATGACCTTTCCTCCCGGGTTTGGGCAGTTCATGGCCGGAAGGGTAAGAAATGGATGGTGTTCGTCATCGTGACCTAGCGCTCACACTAGCACTGTCACACCGCGGGACAGACCGAAGGAAAGGGTGTGGGAGGAGTGAGAGTAAGGTGGAGAGTGTGGAAGAAAGAGAAGGAGAGTGAGAGGAAGTGTAAACACTGCAGTATTCCTCTGGCCTGGCAGTGCAGTGTGCTTCAGAGACTGTTCCAGAGTGACAAATGAGCCCCCTGTTGCATCTCCATTCAGCTCTCATACTGTGGCCTGTCTAATTAGCTGAATTAACAGCCATATCTGCTCAGGCTCCCAGAGACTGGCAGGCAGGGGAGTCTCACAGCATTCTGCCAGGTCAGGAGTATTCTAACAGTACATGCATACAGTCCAATATCTCTCACACACACACACACACTCACACTCAGACACACACACATTCACATGCTCTCACTCACATACATACACACACACGCGCACACACTCACACAGTCTCACATGCACACTCACACTCAGACACACTCACACACTCACACATTCACACACTCTCACATACACACACACACACTCACGCACACTCACACGCACACTCACACAAACTCTCACGCACACACTCTCACAAACACACACACACACTCACACACACACTCACACTTACACAAACTGACACACACACACACACACACACACACACTCTCATACAAACTCACACACATACACATACATAAATACGTGCATCAGGCTATTATTGTTTTCCCTGTGATGCAGTACAAATTATGTTTTTAAACTAGCGCGTTATTGCTATTGCTAATGTTTTCATTTGCGCCATTGACAATACTTTTAAAATGTAACCCGCTCTCTGTCTGTCTCTCCCTCTCCATCCCTCAAGTGAATACACTTGGCTATTCGGTATTACTCACTCTGAAATCTTGCCCTTGTCTATTCACAGCTAAATAAAACATGCACCTCATTTATCAGCCTTCTGCAGGAGGAGCAGTCGCCTTATCCCATTTACTCAGGTTTTATTACTGTTGGCTTTCCTCTGCTCTGAATTATGATAATGAGAGCATCTCTCTGAGGATTTCCTGCCCAGGGTTGCCACCTCAGCTTTCGTGCCTTGCCTAGAGCTGTAAAGGTAGTAAGATCCCTGTCCTGCCCGGGATCTTAACCCTGTGCTTTGGAGACCTGTTAAGATACTCATGGCTGTCCCTACTGCTATCTGGCCCTTTTTACCATCACACAGTTCAGGTTCCTGGTGAACAAATACAGGATTAATAAAAAACAGCAGTAAAGACATGTTTTCAGTCCTTCAACAAGCAATTAGAGAAACTTATTATTGTGCGGTTTATTACGCTAATGCAAATGGAGCTTGCTATGCGTGACCAGGAAGCACGGTTGACCACACATTGTACTGCATGCAGTGATCAGTTATTCCCTTTTCCTTCCGTACTTTAGTAACATCTTTAAAGGTCTCAGGAGATTCTCCGCTTTGTGATTTCACCAAGGGAGCCATTTTGTTCCAGGCCAATATTTATTACAAAGAAAACCAGTAAAGAAAGTGAAATTTATTACTGCCTGTCAAACTAAATAAGGTGTGCATGTGAACAACGTCTGCATTGTACTGTTATCCAGTTATCGAGTTATTGATGACACATTAGAGTACATAATACATGGAAACTATGGAATTAATCTATGCTTCCCCAAGACAGCAGCAGATTGAATCATGGGATGTGTGTTCACTCTCCAGCTCACGCAGAAAGAGTCACTGGTGACTCTGCTGGACAACCGCACCTGGGCCAAACAGGGCATCGCCGAGGAGTTTGACTACATCGGCCACTCCGAGGCTTGGAAACACCCGCACATCAACATCTTCGTCACCCTGGTCATCTTCATAGTCATGAAGGTAGGATACCTCATCACCCCTACATCTCTCTCTATAACTGATGGCCTGGAGGAAAGAAATGTGCAATTTTTCTCAGTCTCTGAAGCTTCAGAATACAGACGGGAGCTGCTGTAGCTCTAGTGGTGAAATTTAGTGAGATGGAGACAGAAGCCGTCAGATTCACTCAAGGCAATGACTTGCTGAATCTGGTGGTTGAATTGAGTCTGTGGTGTTAGGGTGTTGTTGGTGAAACCTCCTGTTCAGATCTCCCCTTGCTTCTGGTTCTTCCCCTCGCTGTGACTGGATTGATTGGAACTGCATGGGTCTTGTTTGCTTTGACAATGAATGTAAGGTGCAAGTCTGCTGATCTCTACTAGAGCTCTGTTGGATAGGTATTGGCAGCCAACGCTGGTGAATTAGCCAACCACATGGACCAACATTATGCGGTGCGTGGTGTTCCCAGAAGTCTTCGGTTGAGGAAAAACAGGGCACTACTTTCTGACTTATTGTTAAGAACATGAGAACTTGATTTCATTATAGTGACAAATGAGCTATTGTTGGTCAATCCAAAGTTCTGAACGGAAGTGAAATAATCTTGGTATTAATGAAGACGTAAAGCTGATCTTTGTAAGAAAAGATAAGAAAGTTTAATTACACAGCCGGCTGCAGGAACCCAAGCGCAGAATGAACTGTTGAACAGAGACAGAGACAAACGCGTCGTTCTCTTTCATGCAGTCGACAAGATTAATTGGCATTAAACGGACCTTGCGGGTAAATGCTGGGTCCTGCCTGATTGGTTTTCGGGCGGTATTGTTAACGATACGTTCTGGGCTCAGCAAGGCATTAGGGTGTCGTCACTGCAGTCTCTAATGCACAAACAACCTTGTGTGTGTTCTCACACCTGACTCTAATTAGCCCATCATTAACTGAAACTGAAACCATAAATATAATCTTTTTGTTTTGGTATTCTAAATGTGGCCATTCTGAAATACCGCATCATTTAGCATCGTTTCTATGCCTGTTTTGCAGTGCATTGTTCTGAGGCAGAAAAAGAAGGATGTTTATGAAATTCGTACATCCAATAAGCCTTTGTACGGTCTTGACTCAATGTTGACAATGTCAACCGTATATAGAGGAATATTGTTACCTTACATTCTTATTGTCAGGATCTATAATTTTATAATACTTCAATGTCTATGTGCTAAATGTTTTTCTATGTGTGGCTTGCATTGATATCTTACTGTGTTATAGCCATAGTAAACTGCCTGCTCCCCTCAGTTTGGTGTTAGGGGTAAATATTCTGCTTATATTTTCCTTGCTAATGTAATAGGGAACCACCAACCAGGGAGTTCCAACACTAAAACTTGGGTGTCCCCCCCATTCTTTGATAAACAGTTTTTGACAGGTCCGTTTTAGTAACCTACAGTTGTGCTTGTGAGCCATACATTTTTTACGCATTGCTGTGTAGATTGTATACCGTCCCCTCTAATGCTCCACAGTAGACCTTCCGGAATGACTCATGCTCTCTCCTTCCTCTCACCTTCTTACTGGCTTTTCCGCTGTCTCACACCACTTGTTTTTCTTGCCTTCTCTCTTTTTTTTACCTGCCTTTCACCTGTTGAACCTCTCTCCCACACCGTCATCTGTCTCTCTCTCTCTCTCTCTCTCTCTCCCCCTCTCATCCTTCATCAGCATCTCAGCCCTGCCTGTGTCAAACACTCCGCCCGGGCCTCGCTGTAAGACGTGTGCGTCCATATTCATCAGAGTGTACCTGTCTGAGGACGGCAGGGGCGGAATGAGCTTTCTGACTCTGACCGCTGTTCCCGCTGCCGCGTGTCCCGTGTCGGCGCGGAGTGTGTCACAGCCGTGTAGCGTGTTCCCGACCTTTCCGTCACCACGTCCCCCGGCGCCCGCTCAGCCCCCGCCTGTCACCGAGCCGGCCGGCGCTGAACCCCGAAAGGCGACAGCGCGAGGCGCCGATTGGCCGCTGGCGTCGAGCTCGGCCGGACACGGGGACAAGTGTCCCTGACGTTCCCGGAGACGCGCGCGGGGGGGGGGGGGGGGCGATGCGTATCCGCGCTTCCGTAGGGAACGTTAGGGAAGCGCTGATGACAGGGCAGTAATTGGAGTGGGAATTCGGGCCTGGATTCCTGGGACAGCCGGAGAACCGTCCTCTCCCTGAAATGGCCGACCCTCTTCCGCCACAAAATGTCCTCCGAATGTAAGCGCTCTGAACTCCGCTGGAGCTCCACCTCCCCCGCCCTGCCACCCCTTCTCCTCTGTCCTCCCTTCTTTCCTCTTATCTGGCCGAATGCTGGCTGCTCTCTGGCAGTAGATTAAAATGATTAATATTTGCGGCCGCCGTTGGTCGGGTGTCATTATCGGCGCACTGGCGGTGTGGGCTTGGGCGGCGGGTACAGGCCCGGGGAGCGGCTGTTTGCTCGCGCCGATGCGTGGGCGGTATCGATCCGCCGGAGCGCCGCCCGCCTGCCAGGCATGTTCCCGAGACGTGTTCCCGAGACGTGCTCAGCCTGGCGCAGCGGGGCGTAAAGGATGGCTTTAATTTAGGGCCTGAAAAAACCTTTTAGAAAACAGCGAGCCGAGTCCATCGCTTTGTCTGGAAAAGGCCTGCGTCTGCTCGTTTCACCGTGCTGTTTCTGTTTATGTTAGTTATTAGATAATAATAGTTCTATCAATTATTAATGCTGTGTGAGTGTCTGAGTTTAGCATTGTCGTGCGTTGCCTTTGAATGATGCCCTTAAATTGTGGCGAGAGTTGCTTTTGACATTGCTCGTGATATCTCTCTGATGTATGCTGTGCTCACAGACTGTAGTATTAGTTGTAGAGGCTTTATTAGCATAAATTGGCTTGTTCCTCTGAGCCTATAAAATCAGACTGCATAAACTCTGATGTCATATCCTGGAATCGGAGTTGACGATCACGACGGAAGTTGGACGGGTCTCTTGGTTTATCATTTTGGGCGGCATTAAATGACTCTTTATGGCTCTGTGAAGCGCTCTTTAGCGCTTGATGTTTGGGGGTGAGATGTTTGAGTGATGGCAGAGACCCAGGGCTGCTGTAAAGGGGAGGCTGGTGGGCCTCCAGGATAATTTAGCGCAGGTCTGCGGCGCTCCATTCCTTACTCTGCTGCTCCGCACTGCAGTTACCCGCAGTCTGTGGGAGCGATTCAGCCAGCCTGCCAGAGTGAGAGAGGCAGGAAACGAGGGAGCGGGCGGAGGAGGGAAACGCGGAGGAGGGAGGGGGGAGAGGGCTGGAGGAGAGGGAGAATGCCGCATTAACTGGGAATATGATCCTCCGGGATTCCTCCGCCTGTCTGCCGAGCTGTTACACCGCTGTTTCTTTTTATGATAATCACCTCCATTCCTTACATCACACGCTTTCATTTATTTAGCCGCCGGGCGAAGTCTTCCCACTCTGTTAACGGGGCGCAGCAGGAAGGGGGTGGACTGAGGGCGGGACGGGGGCTGGGTGAGGGGATGACAGAGTAGAGGGTGGGGTGAGGGCAGGAGAGGGGTGGGGTGAGGGCAGGAGAGGGTGGGGTGAGGGCAGGAGAGGGTGGGGTGAGGGCTGGAGAGGGGGTGGGGTGAGGGCAGGAGAGGGGGAGGGTGAGGGCAGGAGAGGGGGGGTGAGGGCAGGAGAGGGGGTGGGGTGAGGGCAGGAGAGGGTGGGGTGAGGGCAGGAGAGGGGTGGGGTAAGGGCAGGAGAGGGTGGGGTAAGGGCAGGAGAGGGGGTGGGGTGAGGGCATGTTGAGGTGAGGGCTAGACAGGGCCAGTATAGGGCTGAGGGGAGTGCTGTCAGGTGTCTGAGAGGCAAAAGATGATGCAGTACACATCTGCAGGACTCCTGCCATATATTATTAATCCCAAAAAACTTCATTTTAAGTGAAAAGTTCGCATTTGCCGAAAGCCTCAAAAGACAGGAAATGAAATTCAGCCCAAATGTAACATCAGCCTGCTCTCCATCGAGGTAGCAGCACAGATCGCTGACAACTGATACAGCCATGTATAATGTCTACCATACGTCAAACAAAATTAGTGGCATGTTTAATTTGTTTGTGTCTAATACCGTACAGTGCAGGTCCGGAAAACGGATACCCCATACTATAGCTTTACTAATGGCAGCGTGCCAGTATAGCAAGCCGCAGCAGCTGAGGTAGATGCTGATGGGTGCCGCAGCCATCCCGCAGTTTTCTGAGTGTGTACGCTGGTCTCTTACTGTATGATTATTTACTGTACTGCGTTTTCTGTTATTGAGTGCTTGCTTGCCACTTTAGACAGTCCGTGCGACTATCTAAATTGGACAGTACAAGCCTACTGTCAGAGTCATCCACTGCCTGCTAGCGATACCGATTCTCATGTCTGTTTCAATTAGCATCATTCATTGTTAGCGTGCGTCTCCCCCATGTTAAGCCTATGGACAATTCATCATCGAAATTTAGAATTTTAAGGTCTAATTCAAATTTAATAAAATGTACAGTCATGTAATTACAAAAAACACGCATGCTTCTGAATTACGGACACAATGAGTCGTCTTGTGTTGGGGTCCGTTGGATTTAAATTGAGTAATAATGTTTTTTGCTAATATTTTAAGGGTATCCATAACACAGAAATGGCAGGTCATAGCAATACCTAAAGCAGTAGTTGGTGAGCCCATGCCATTGTAGTAGACCTGCGAAATGGAATTGAGATTGGTTTTGAAACAGAAACGGTGAGATGTTGAGATTCTAAATTTGCTATTTTCGATGTGCCAATGCAAACATATAGTTTCATAATTCTGCTGGGGAAAGGAGCTTATGGTTTATTGTTCTCAAGGCGTCCATGAGAACAATAAAGCATTATTGTTTAACCAAGGAGATAGGAGCCCCCCGGTTCACATCATTTTCCAAATTCCTCTACAACCATGAAAATTAATTTAACACACTGTACCATAATATTAAAGTTTTACAAATGGCTGATATGTAAACAGCTGGCTCTGTAACTCACCCTGGATACAGGAATCTGAGAATATTAGTAAATATTAATAATGTCTGAGCAGTAGAGTCATGATGGGGCAAGTGGCCTCTGTCTCTGTCTCTGTCTCTGTCTCTGTCTCTGTCTCTGTCTCTGTCTCTGTCTCTGTCTCTGTCTCTGTCTCTGTCTCTGTCTCTGTCTCTGTCTCTGTCTCTGTCCCTGTGTATAGGCACTGGGAGTTGTGACAGGTTCATGTTTTTTTCGGAGGGAGACAGATTGTCCTGGGGGGCCACCGAGTCTCGGTGGGACTCCAGGACAGAGCGTCTACACATACGCTGGTGACCGACCGACCGGCAGGCTGATCCCAGACAAACGGTCTCAGGCCTGTCCTGTGATGTCATCATGTGTTTGGCCAGGGCAGAGGAGGGGGTGTTTTTTGGGACGGCAGGCTGTTGTGTTCTCTGTAATAGCCTGCAGAGGGTGAATTGAAATGTAGGGTGCCTCAGACACACAATTAGTTTTCAAGGAGGACTGACTAGGACAGCCCCATCTCTGCACTTCTTTTTCTGTTCATCTCTTTGTATTAATTTTCAGCCTCCATCGTTCTCTCTCTCTCATTTTTTGAAGGCTATTGTTATTTTGCACTCGGTACACCTTGGCAAAGGATAAAACAGTGCATCTCATCACTGTGTGTGTGTGTGTGTGTGTGTGTGTGTGTGTGTGTAGGGGAGGTCACACTAATGAAGCTGTCCATGTCTCTGTTTGTCCAGCTGCATTTTTTAAGGGCTGGTAGTGAAAACTTGTGTGTGTTGTGTGTGTTGTGTGTGTGATGTGTGTGATGTGTGTGTGTGCGTGTGCTTTACAGCGGGGCTTGTTGAGCCTCAGTAATGAGGTTTATCCACAGTAGGTTTATGCGCTTATCAGAATGAGAGGCAGTGGACTATAGCCAATCTGCTGAAGCTCCTTGTCCCTCACAGACCCTCCTGCAGGCCCTGTCTGCCTGTGGCTCGGAGCGGACCGATAATAACCTAAAGCTCACTTTATGAGTTTGGAGGGCTTTTAAACCCCTCTGCCCACCTCTGTCTTATTGAGTATATCGCCGGCCACGTCCAGCTGCTCGGTGGCTGAGATGAAATTGCTTTTATTTATTCCTGAGGATGCGCTCTGAGCCCATTTGGGGAGGTCGCCCCCCCCCAGGTCCGTCAGTGCCCTGCGGCGGCTCTTACCCAGAATGCCTCGGGGCCGTTTCGCGGGTTGTCAGCATAGCGATCTGGAGATAAGGGAGGCCAGTCCTTCCCTAAGCCGACATGCATTCCCCCATCTTGACGTGACGGCTGAGGCCTTAGGGATGCAGTGCAGGTTAACCTGGGGCGGACGCACCAGGGCCGGTGAGTCTACGCCTCGGCCGTGCGCTGAGAGAGAGGCCTCCCTCCAGCGGGATGTGGCCAGCTCTGCGCCCAGGTAATTACCGCTAAAGAGAAGGGATCTGTGTAATTAAACGGCCTGTCTCGAATCTCCTGATATCACCGCTGCGATGGGGAGGGAGGAAGGAGAAAGAGAGAGAGAGAGGTGAGGACAGAGTGGAGATAAGGAGAGCGATTGAGTTAGGGAGCGATGCGGACAGAGGTGGAGGTAGATAAAGAAGAAGGGATACAGGCGGAGAGGGAAGCTCTCAGGCCTGCCACTTAGCTTCCGCATCCCTCCTGAGCGCACACTGAGGCGCGGCAGGTGTGTGTGTGCCATTTAAAAGGGGCTCTTATCACTGTTTTGTGTGTCCTTCACTAGTCTGTGTTTACGTGCGGCTGTCTTTCAGCTTTGGCGAGGTTGAACGGTGCCGTAGAAACAACTGTCAGAGTTCAGTAGCGCTGTGCTGCTATGTTCCACTTGGCGTGTGCTTGCAAATGTCTGCGCAATTAGCACCGTGTCACTGGTGGCATTTCCGTGCGCGCTCTCCGCCAAATTAATAGAGGACCTTCTGTTGGTGCCCTCCAATCAGATCTGCCAGACATACCTTGTTAACACCTGGAGTTCATTCTGGAACTTTCGCGAAATTAAATCCCAGAATGCCACTTGAATCGTCGCCCTGACGAGGGCTTCCTGTCGCTCTGGGAAGAGGTCAGGAATAAACAAGGGCGCTCAGCGACTGTGCTCATTATTGTGTCCCTTTTATAATCTCTGTCTGTCTCTGTTCTGGAGGATTCTAATGTGTGAAACGAGTCATAAAAACCAACTGGATAAAGGAAGCGACATCCATGTTGCTTCTAACCAAGCGTCATTACTTTGAGGATTAGTATGGTGTGTGTGTGTGTATTATTCACACCCTTATTAAAGATGAACGGAAACAGACTGTATAAAATGAATGAAACAACTATTGAGCTATACCCAGGCATGGCCAGAAACCCCAGATGCTTATTTTTTATTCATTTATTGGCTTTTTTCTGGCAGCCCTTCCAGAAAACCTGTTGGCATGGAGGTTGCCTCTGATGGGAGACTTGGCACCCCCAAGCAACTATGTGCTGTAGATTACCAGCTGTGCCCCTTTTATGTGTGGCTTTTTAAATATATCTTTAATATATTCAATGATAAAATAGAATTTAATATTCTAGAGTAAGTCTTACGTAATATACATTATAATATAAATGGCAGTATGAGAAAATTTTTACTTTCCTTGAAAAACTCTTCAACAGAAATGTTGTGTGCGAACTTGAGGTATCTTCCTGTCTGGCTGTAAACCTCTGTAATTCTGCAGTATAGCTACCAGCACCAGTGACTGAGTGCACCGCCTGCAGTGTATCTGCAGTGCGTCTGCAGTGTGAATTTATATTATTACATTTTGTGTTTGACAAGCTTTTAAATCGCTGCGTTGGTGATGAATTTTATTGACCAAAGCTCAATTTATTTTTGTTACAGTTTAATTACAGGTAAGATTGATGTAGGCATCAAAAACGTATGTTTGGAATCTCACTGGCCCATATATTATACTGATAGGACAATTAGTTACACTTTTTATGTTTGAATCAAGGAAAATCGATGTTTAGAAAATCGATGTTGGGTACACATGTACGCATAAATGTGTTCAACTGCTCACATGCTGAGAAAATGTCTCAGACATAAGTAATTCTTTTTTGTACTGTCAGCATTATTATTTTCTTATTTTGGATGAGTATAATTCTGCTAGTTTTATATGCGTATGCTTGCTTATGCTGTGCCAGTGCATTTGTGTGGATGGTCTGGTAATAAAGTTGCAATGGGATTGAGGCTGAGATTACCCTGCTGGAAATTCCAGCTGCTAGGCTGAGATGGAATCCAGCCGGAACCAGCTTCTGACCAGCTGGACCAGCTCAAACCTGGCTGGACCTGAGCTGGGATTTCCACCAGGGTATGCAGTAATCTAATCTAAAATTTACTGTGCATTATACCCTGCACTATTTTATATGCTTTGATTTTGTGTACAACCTGCAGTCATTTAAATATGCTGGAAAGAGCACAAGGCACAGCTTTTAATAAAGGTGAAAGTTCCTGGCCTTGAATACCGAATGAATTCCCTGAAATATCAGTATTATAATCAGATACTGTAGGAGTGTTTTGGGCGAACAGTGGATTGTGTTATTGGCCTGGGACATGTCAGACCAGCTCACATTTCCAAAATGGTGTACTGAGACTGATTGTCCTGTCCCTTCTCCCCAGTTCTGGATGTCTGCGCTGGCCACCACTATCCCAGTGCCCTGCGGAGCCTTCATGCCCGTGTTCGTCATCGGTAATCGTCCTCTTCACTGTGCTGGTTGTGTGTGTGTGTGTGTGTGTGTGTGTGTGTGTGTGTGTGTGTGTGTGTGTGTGTGTGTGTGTGTGTGTGTGTGTGTGTGTGTGTGTGTGTGTGTGTGTGTGTGTGTGTGTGTGTGTGTGTGTGTGTGTGTGTGTGTGTGTGTGTGGCCTGTTTCTTGGGTCTGAGGCCTGTTTGTTTATCCATGAGCACCTTTGTGTGTGATTTTGTACTTTACCGTAGTTACCTCTGCGTGTGTTAGATTGGTGTTTGTCTGTGTATTGTATGTGTATGTGTGCGTTATGTATTGTGTGTGTCTATGTTTTGCATGTGTACGTGTGTGTTATGTATTGTATGTGTATGTGTCTGTGTTGTATGTGTGTGTATTTATGTATTGTATGTTTACTTATGTGTTATGTATTGTATGTGTATGTTATGTATTGTATTTGTCGTGTGTTATGTATTGTATGTGTATGTTATATATTGTATTTGTTGTGTGTTATGTATTGTATTGTATTTGTCATGTGTTATGTATTGTATGTGTATGTGTCTGTGTTGTATGTGTGTGTATTTATGTATTGTATGTTTACTTGTGTGTTATGTATTGTATGTGTATGTTATGTATTGTATTTGTTGTGTGTTATGTATTGTATTGTATTTGTCGTGTGTTACGTATTGTATGTGTACATGTACATGTGTGTTATAATCTCGGGTGCGTGTTCTAACCCCTGTGTATGGTGCATGTTTCAGGGGCAGCGTTTGGGCGTCTCGTGGGGGAGAGCATGGCCGCCTGGTTCCCTGATGGCATTCACTCCGATGGCAAAATCTACCCCATAGTACCTGGCGGGTACGCCGTCGTGGGTGAGTGCCCTCGCACACACACATGCCAGAGCGCATGACACACACACGCATGCAGGACTGCACGCAACACCCACCCACGCATGCCTCCACACTTCCAGCTGGTCCTCTCCTCTCTGAAAGAAGAGTCTCCTCACAGTGCTCGAATCATGCATCGCAAAAGGAGCTCCCCATTTGTCAGTCACTAGAAGTGTCATACCGTTTGTCCAATCACAAGTCATGCAGGGCTTCAGTGTGAGAGATGACAAAAACAGATGACAAAAACCCTCCATATACTGCAAGATATTTGTGGAAGGTTTTCTTTGATCTGCCAGTTGTTGTTCTGACTTTTTTGTAACTGTTCACCTTTAAATACACCTGCCTGGTCTGTGACATCACTACCCTTCATCTGTGTCTTTGCTGAGGAATATTCATTAGCATGTGTGAATGTGTCCTTATGCTTTTTATTCTAATGAAGGTATAAATAATGGGTCTCACTGATGAAGGATGAAGGAACTCACACCCACCCACTCATCCTCTTCCTCCATATCCCCTGCTCCTCTCCCTCCTGGCCCTGGACTGTGGCTGAGTGTGTGTGAATGTGTGAGTCAGGCTGTGCCGGGGTCAGTCGAGTGCTCCGAGCTTCCGGGCGTAATTTTCCGCTTTGCGTTCGATCCGCAGGTGCGGCCGCCCTGTCGGGGGCGGTCACCCACACGGTCTCGACCGCGGTCATCGTGTTCGAGCTGACCGGGCAGATCTCCCACATCCTGCCGGTGATGATCGCGGTCATCCTGGCCAACGCCGTGGCCCAGAGCCTGCAGCCCTCCCTGTACGACTCCATCATCCGAATCAAGAAGCTGCCCTACCTCCCCGAGCTGGGCTGGGGCCACCACGAGTGAGTCTGTCCATCTACCCCTAACCCCTAACCCCTAACCCCTAACCCCTAACCCTAACCCTAACCCTAACCCCTAACCCCTAACCTTAACCCTAACCCTACCTCCATGAGCTGGGCTGGGGCCACCAACTGATCCTTGTTCTGCCCCCCCTCCCCCAACCCCACCCAGGAAGTGCCCTCTCTCACTGACCCCTCACAGAGTTTGATGGCCTTTTTTGGCTGTAACTCCACCCCTGAGATTTGGTGCAGGGCTGCAGCAGGGCTGGGTTGTGCCCTAAAGCACTCTGGGAGATGGCACTCTCTCTGTGTCTCTTATTGGAATCACCTGGCGGCTGCTACTCACCTACTTTCCACCCAGTTCTCCGTGGTCGCTCAGAGATTCTGTGTCCCTCGCGCTCTGCTTCTCCGCTGCCCTCATGTTCCCTCTCAATTCAATGCAAAAATGCTTTATTGGCATGACATAATGCAGTACATGCGTTGCCAGAGCTTTAAAAAACAATGAATGTCTAAACAACAATGCAACATATGAAATATAAACAACACTGTTGCAGGTGAATAATAGTAATCCTGAAAATGAATAATAAATACATAATAAAATATTCATTAATAAAATAAAAATAACAATAATAATAAAAAGGAGAATCTTAATAATAAAGAAACCTTTCATAATGATAATAATCTCTCCAGCTGTGGCAGGTGGCTGGATATTCTGCGCACGGGTTTTGGCAGAAACTTTCAGGGAGGTTTGTGAAGTTGTGGACCTGTCTTTTGAATTCGGGGAAGAAATGATGTCTAATTTGCTGCCTGCATCGACCTGCTTCTATTGCCAAGCTGTGATCACTGAGTCTGTACTTCGGCAAGGTTTTTCTCAGTTCATGGTTTTTCACTGTGGTCATGTATTCTGCCAGTTTGTTTTCAGTTTAGGGCCAAATAACAGTTTTTGCTTGAGTTTCCCAATAGGTAGTGTAAATTTGTTTTTGTTGGGTTATGCTTTGGTTCTAATTGAATTAATTTGAATGGGGCTGTCCTGAGGCTGGATGGTGTTAGTGTGGGTTAGTTCTCTAGTAATCTCCTAATTTATTTAGTAAAGTCCTAGTTTGCTTGTTTGGCGTGTGAGGATCGGTCCTATGCTCTGATACCCCTTCACGTCTCCTTACATCTCCTGTGTTTTTCCATCTTCTAGCTTCTGTCCTGATGCATAGCGAAGGTAGTGTTCATGCAGGGGCTTTTTGGCTGCATGTTAAGGAGTATACAATGTGTGAGCATTAGCTGTGCTAGCAGTGCTTCAAGTGTGTGCGTGTGTAATTGTGTGTGTGCGTGTGTACGTGTGTGTATTTGTGTGTGCGTGTGCGATTGTGTGTGTGTGTGTGTGTGTGTGTGTGTGCTTGCTTGCTTGCTTGCGTGTGTAAGTGTGTGTGTGCGTGCTTGCTTGCTGGTGTGTGCGTCCGTCCGTCTGTCCCTCCATCTGTCTGCCTGTGTCTCTGTGTGTGTGTGTGTGTGTGTGTGTTATAACCCTGTGTATTAAACATTATTACAGCTTGTTTATCATTACTGCAAGTTACAGCTGTTGGGCTTCTGACACTTCATTCATTCTGTTATTACTTCCACAGTCATTACTCTACCTAAGCTCTGGTGACTGAGCTGAGCGAGTGAGCAAGCTTGCATGCGTTGTGTGTGTATGTGTGTGTGTGTGTGTGTGTGTGTGTGTGTGTGCCTGCAATTGAATGTGTGTGTGTGTGTGTGCCTGCAATTGAATGTGTGTGTCTGTGTGTGTGTGTGTATGTGTATGTGTGTCTGCAATTGAATGTGTGTGTCTGTGTGTGTGTGTGTGTGCCTGCAATTGAATGTGTGTGTGTGTGTGTGTGTGTGTGTGTGAAAGAGCGAGTCAGTAAGAGATTGTTTGTGTGTGTGCGCGCACGGGTGTGTGAACCCACGTGTGTGTGTGTGCGTGTGTGTTTGCATTTGTGTGTGTGTCTCTGTGCGCATGTGTGTGTGTGTGTGTGTGCATGACAAACCTCTCACACCTTTCTGTGTGCTCGACTCTTCCCATGGTGCCCCTGTGCACTACACCAGTCCTGTCCCACCTGCCTCTCTGGCCCCCTCCACCCAATGGCTATACAGACAGCAGCACTTTGTTCTCCAACCCAGGTGCACCATGGGCTTTTCTGCAGTACGCCACTCTCTGCAAATTGGCACTTGTCCTGCGTGGCGTTGTGTCAAACCTTCTCTCCTCTTATATGGGTTATGTAATATTGGCTATGTCTATTTATGCTGCTGAGAGCGCTGGAAGCATTAGCGCGCGGAGGAGGTGTGGAGAGGAGGGGGGGAGAGAGAGAGCGCGGGAGTGGGATTGCTGCAGGGACGGAGGCAGCCGGTCCGTGCGGCTCTCCAGCCTGAGCGCGGTGCTCTTGTATAACCCCCCTCTCATCGCCTCATTGACATTCTGATCGTTCTCAACGGCAGGGAGTTACACAATCACCCCGTGTCCGGGCGTACCGTACACAGCGACGGAGCTTCAGGACGACACAAACATACGCGCACCGAGAGTGTCCCGATGGCTACGCGCCTCCTTTATATTCCTCGCGGGTTTTCTGGTGGCTTTTGCGTGTGTGATGTGCGGCTGTCATTCTGCCGGCTCGTCTGTGAGCCTGGGACTGTGTGTGTGTCCCGCTGTTACTGGCGTATGCGCGAATGCTGGTTTTTGTTAGCGTTTTTAAAAATGTGTACGGAAGCGTTTGTTTGCGGGCCTGGCGCGGAGCGTCCCAGTCTGCCCGTGGCGTAGGAGAGGGAGCTGAAGCCCACTCTCAGGTCTCTCGGATGGGTGGGAAGTTCTGTGAGGGGGCAACAGACCTGTGTGGGGTGGCTTTCTGCCCAACTCCGTCATCTCCCATCTCTCCACCCTCAGCATGTCTCCCTCCGGGGATGGACTGATGGAACCCGCTCTCCTGCTCTCTTGTTCAGTCTCTCTCTCTCTCTCTCTCTCTCTCTCTCTCTCTCTCTCTCTCTCTCTCTCTCTCACTCTCTCACGCACACACACTCTCTTGCTGCATGGCTGGTGCGTGGGTTGATGTGCTATGGGAGAACAGGGGGGACTGGAAAGCTTGGAAAGCTGCCTTCAAGCTATTTCTGGGTATTTGTTTAGATGGAGCTCTCAACGGCACCTGCACACGTGATTGCAAAAGGCACACGCACACGCACACACTCTTGAAAAATGGACGCACGTACGCACACGTTTATAAGTATGCAGGCACACGAGCATGCAAATACACATACACGGACACACACGCACACACACACACACACACAGGCATGCCTCATGGATTTTCTGTAGCTGACTGTTGAAGTGCCCATGGTGCTGCATTAATGGGGGAGGCTGGGGACACCTGCCCTCGGAGGGAGGGTCACCCAGGCAGGGAGTGTGACTTAGCACATTCAGTTCATTCTCCTCTATCGCTCCATCTCTCCCTCTGTTCTTTCTCCTCTATCCCTCCATCACTCCCTCTGTTCTTTCTCCTCTACCCCTCCATCACTCCCTCTGTTCTTTCTCTATCTCTCCATCACTCCCTCTTCTTTCTCCTCTACCCCTCCATCACTCCCTCTGTTCTTTCTCCTCTACCTCTCCATCACTTCCTCTGTTCTTTCTCCTCTACCCCTCCTTCACTCCCTCTGCTCTGTAGTCTGCACTCCAGGCGGTGTGCTTGTCTGAACATTGTGTTTAAAATACGGGGTGAAGGGGTCATGGGGTTAAGGCACAGTTAAATCCGTGCTTTACATTGGTCAGAAAGGGCAGACACTTGCCTAAGGTAGGGCTGTCGATGGCGAGCAGTGGGAGTTTGGGTATCAGTGAAAGGGCCGGGTGCTGGCCTTTAGATAGTATTGGTGAGACTGGCTTGGAGGAGAATAGGTGAGAATTTTTATAAAAGAAATGTGTAGTTGTAGTAGTTGTAGAACTAGCAGTTCCAGTAAAGGGAATTTTGTTCCATTCACCTGGACTTGCTAATTGGCGCAATGCTGTAGCAAGGAGGTACAGGTAAGATCGGTGAGTTCACGGGTGGAAGAAACACACGGCAGGACTTTTATTCTCTGACCTCTGGCCTTTGCCCCTTAGTTGGGGTCACAGTTGTAATGACAGGGTCTGGCACCAGGAGCCGCTGGCTGACTGGTGGTGCAGTAAGGTCTCAGCTTGGCAGAAGCAGGCAGGCAGAGGGATGTATTTTTAATGTATTTCAGAATGTGCTGAAATGGCATCCGGAAGCAAAGTCACCTCTCTGGGGGCAGTGGCTACTGTCCATGCAATGCCGTCATCGTTTACGTCCTCTTCCGTTGGCTCATCTGTGAAGCCTACGTACTCCTCGATCGATAGCATGGCTGCGTCTATTCTCCCCCTCCCACCCTTACTCCTTCTCCCTCTCTTCCTTCTTCCCCCTTTTTCTCTATGTATGTATCTTTCTCTATGATCTCTATGGTCATCTTTCTGTTCTCCCTCTTCCAGGAAGTATAACATCCGCGTGGAGGACATCATGGTGCGTGACGTGCGCTACATCACGCTAAACTGCTGCTACAGGGACCTCCACGACGTGCTCCTGACCGGCCACCTCAAGACCCTGGCCCTGGTGGAGGCCGGAGGTGAGGCCGAGAGCGAGGGACGCCGGGTGGGGGAGGAAGGGTGGTGCGCATGGTGGCAAGTGCGGTGAAGGAGTGAGGGGAGGGATTGGGGGCTCGCTCAGGAGGAGGGGCATGCTGACATCAGTCCCCGCAGGTCAGGAGCAGGCTGCTGAGAGCAGAACACGGGGCCTTAAGGCTGATTTATTCTGCGCCGACGCGGCGCCAAGCCGTCTTCTGCCAGCTTCTCCTCAGACCCGTTCGTCTCGGCCCTCGAAAGCGTCAGCTTGACGTCACGCCTGTCGAGTGCGCATAACTTTTTGTCCGCAGACATGGCGCGCAACTCTTTTTCACCGAAAGATAAATTATCCATTTGACGTCGCGTCTCATCCCTGAGCGGCGTCTCCAGGTTGTCTGGAGGCCAGCGAGCACTCCGGGACGTGGGTAGACGGGGGACGGGGTGTTTACGGGGGTGTAGGGGGGACAGTCAGTTGGCCAGCTGCTCCACACTCTGGAGCACACACCTGTTCCCTCTTGCAGGCCTTACATAACTCAAGGCCGATAGTCTGTTGTGCTGTTTGTACTGTAGCCGTTGTAGTACTTCACTTTAGTTTTATTTACCTGGATCTCTGCCAGAAGATCTCTAGCGGCCTGTTTTTTTCCCCCCTCTTTCTTTCAAGCATATCCTTCTGTGCACTCTGCAAAAACTAAAGAATAAGTCCATCTCAGCAAGTATTTGAGTCCTATTTTGAGACGTAAAGTCTTATTTATTTAACTTTTTTGCTAAATAAGACACAAGTGAGGTTTGACAGTTTAACTAATTTTGAGATTTGCCAATGGGGTAAACGATTTCACTTGTCAAGCACAAAGAAACATAAAACGAGCTGATATTTTGTACTTGAGTGAAAAATGCGTGTGAAGTGTTTTTTGCACTGTGCCCCTCTGTGCCCCTCAGACTCGATGATCCTGCTGGGCTCCATCGAGCGCTCTCAGCTGCAGTCTCTGCTGTCGCAGCAGCTGGGCCGTCCTCGCAGGCTGGAGTACGTGCGCGAGCGCGCTCAGGCCATAAAGAAGCGCCTCTCCACCACCAGCCAGACGGGCGGCGAGCAGCCCGCGGGGGAGGAGCCCGTCCGCAGGATCAGCCAGGAGGTCCGCTTCCAGGTGAGCGGGGGCCCGGGGAGGGGCCTGGGGCCTGGGGAGGGGCCTGGTGGAATGGGGACAGGTGAGAGGGGAACAGAACAGAGAGAGCGGGTGTATGGGAGTGTAGGCAAAAACTTAAGCGTTTTTGTCTTGTAATGACACTTAAAACAAGCCAATATTTTGTACTTGAGATTTTAAGTTACTGTTACATTTCCTTATTCCTTGAAACTAGTCAATCTGTCTCATTGGCAATATTTTTGTCTCATCTGGCAGAAAAGATTTTAAGTCTAAATACAAGACTACAATACTTGTTGAGGTTTACTTTTTTGGGTTTTTTTACTGTGTGAACATGTGAGAGTAGGGGTGAGAACAAGAGTAGGATAAATGGTAAATAGACTGCGTTTATGTACAGTGTATATAACGTTTTTATTAAAAGGGTTTTCTAATTAATGCCTCTTTTTCACTAACTCACACAAACAGACACGCACACACACACACCAACGCCGATAGGCTCCCATAGGGGGATAAGGGGTCCTGTAAGGAGCTCATTTCAGGGGCAGGTATAAGGCCGGTAGAAAAGGTGTGTGAGTGGGGTGTGTGGTGTGTGGAGCTGGTTCCTCAGCGTGTCTGTGCTCTGAATGCCGATGGCTGAGCTCCGGGGGCGAGTAATCAGGCCCGCTCCGCGCACTCAGCACTTCTCAGCAGGCGAACGCGCAAGATGGACGCCGTCCAGACGCTCTTCCCCGCTTTTCCCCCAGACTTACAGAACGGGGGAATGGAGCCATTCATCACGTCCCTGCTAGCCCTGTCCGTACTGCGCAGAGCGAGCCTCGTTTCTCCCTCGCTCTGCTTCATTCTGCCCAAAACACCCCCGCACGGCTCAGAACCTGCCCCCCAGGGGCTGTAGCATTGATTGTAGGATGTGATTAATGTTCCCCCTTCTTCCCTGGCTTTACCCCGCCGCCTCCCTCCCCACACTCCTCCTGGAGCTCTCTACAGACCCGGCCCCTCCACTTTTAGTGGGGAAAGGAGACTTAAATTAGTCTTTTTTTTTTTTTTTTCTAGTAATAAACTATTAGCTTTTTTTAAGTTACTGTTTGAGTATAACTGACATTTTCTTACCCCATTGGCAAATCTTAAATTGAGTAAAACGGTCTCACCTCATTGGTAATATTTTTGTCTTTTCTATATTTTTAAGTCAAAATATAAGACTAAAATACTTGAGACTGTCTTATTTTTTGGTTTTTCCACTGACCCAGTTAGCCTGGTCACCTCTGCTTGTGTTGTTGGGTTTGCCTCTATCTGAAAGTGGAGGGGTAGGAGTTAGGGGTTCTATAAAGTGATAAATAGAGGGTGTATTAACCTTTGACCTCTTTGTTTATTTAGGTAATCCGGCAGGAGAGCCATCTTTTATACCTTAATCCTCACTGCCAGATTCACATTTTCCTCAATTGCTTTTCCCCGC
Source organism: Conger conger (assembly GCF_963514075.1). Lineage (NCBI taxonomy): Eukaryota > Metazoa > Chordata > Actinopteri > Anguilliformes > Congridae > Conger > Conger conger. Next base: position 30,090,686 of record NC_083772.1, on the reverse strand, counting down.
TCCTGTCAAACTTTTAAATTTAATCGTGCACTCGATAAGAGGTGGTCCTCCAGAAGATGCATTGCAGCAGAAAGTCAGTCTGACCTAGTAAATGAGCGCATGATAGTGAGTGTTAGAGTGAGAGTGAGAGTGAGGTGAGGGTGAGTGAGTGAGCGAGCGAGCATCTTCATATAAAATTGTGTTTTTCTGTAGATCTCCACAGAGGAGTCCTCCTTCAGCCCTACACGGCCTGGTGCGCAGAAGCCCCTGAAACCAGCACTGAAGAGACCTTCTGTAGTGGACCGGGTCACTGTGGAGTCCCCCACCAGTACGTCCTTTACACACACTCACTCACTCACTCACTCACTCACACACTCACTCCCTCACTCCCTCACTCCCTCACTCACTCTCTCACTCACACACACACTCACACACTCCCTCACTCCCTCACTCACACACACACTCCCTCACACACACACACACACTCCCACACACACACACACACTCCCTCACTCCCTCACACACACACACACACACACACTCCCTCACTCCCTCACTCACTCACTCACTCACACACACACTCACACACACTCACACACTCACTCCCTCACACTCACACTCACTCACTCACTCCCTCACTCCCTCACTCACACACACACTCCCTCACTCCCTCACACACACACACACACACACACTCCCTCACTCCCTCACTCACTCACTCACTCACACACACACTCACACACACTCACACACTCACTCCCTCACACTCACACTCACTCACTCACTCCCTCACTCACACACACACTCCCTCACTCACACACACACTCCCTCACACACACACACACACACTCCCTCACTCCCTCACTCACTCACACACACACTCACTCACACACTCCCTCACTCACACATACACACACACACACAGACTAAATGTATTTTATGTCCTCACAGGCCCGCAGGACAGCACTGGCATCGCTTTAAAGAGCCTCTTCTGTGCCAACCCTGACGCCGAGGCTGTGGAGGTGAGACCAGCTAACACGAGTGGATACACACGCGCACAAACACACACACCTTCAGTCCCTGTCCACAGATCAGCCTCTGTCCCCCAGTCACACAGTGAAAGACGTGCAGATACGCTGCCTGGGTATCTCCACACCTGCCAGCCGAGATCATTCGGCTCACTGTTCCCCAGCCCAGCTCTGGCCTGCCATAGAGCCTTCCCACAGAGAGCCCTCAGAGTTCTGTGCTGTGTCCTCTCTTCTGCTCTTGCACTCACTGTAGTGTGACCGTTTCTCTCTCTTCTGTGTGTGGATCATCACTTTGTGTGGGAATATTGTCTATCATGTCTTGTCTGTGGGGATCACTACTGTGCTGGGTTTGATGTACAGTATTGGGATCATTTGTTTGGTAATCACCTCTATTTAGGGATAATTTCTATTTGTGTGGGAATAATCTCTTTGGGGATAATCTCTTTGGAACCTTCTCTTTGGGAATAAATTATTTGGGATTATATCTCTGTGGGAATCATCTCTGTGGAAAGCATTTATTTGGAGATCATCTCTTTGGGAATACTCTGTTGGGATCATCTCTTTGGGAATACTCTCTGTTGGGATCATCTCTTTGGGAATACTCTGTTGGGGTCATCTCTTTGGGAATACTCTGTTGGGTTCATCTCTTTGGGAATACTCTCTGTTGGGATCATCTCTTTGGGAATACTCTCTGTTGGGATCATCTCTTTGGGAATATCCTCTGTCGGGATCATCTCTTTGGGAATACTCTCTGTGCGGATCATCACTTTAGGAAACTGTGTGTTGGGGTCATCTGTTAGTATGAGGAAACCAGATATTCTGAGTGCAGTGTTTAAATGTTCCATTGGAGCTCTGTGACAGGCACGGATCTGGAACAGAAACCCAAACTTGTCCTTTCATCCCCCACATCCCTCATCTCTTAGTACAAATGTTCGCTGTCACAGAGGAAGTCCGTCTCACACCGGATGGACCACTTCCTCAGTTCTCGGATCCCCAGTGTGCGCGGGATGCGTTTCCCCTGCGCTGTGTTGACATTGTGTTAACGCTTTGTCTCATGCCCTTGTTTGTTTTTGGCTGAAGAGCAACGATGGCTCAGTGGCTCCTGAGAGCAGGAAGCCCAAGCGAGTGAGGATATCCGTCGTGGTAAGAACCTCCTGACGGAGTCAGAGCATCCGCCAATCAACCAATCAACCAATCAGCTGATCATACCCCAGAATCCATCTGCTCAGGCCGGCCTCAATATCCAGGCTGTGCAGTACCCGCGTGACACGCTGTGCTGAACTCCCCCTTCCTGACCAGGTCGCCAACAAAAACCCAACCGCATTGAGGACAACCACGTTCAGTCCTCAACAGACCAAATTGATCAGATCTCATATAGGAAACCAAGCCCAAAAGCCCCCAATGGGCACTCAGTTCTGCGTTGGCCGCAGTGTGGAAAGCTTCTGTCTTCAGGGGCTGAGATCACAAAGCTCGACTACTGCTTGATGACTGCCCTGAGTAAAACCTGGAACAGCTCTCTTTACTTCAGTCCATGTTCCAGATTTGGGGGGGTTCTGGGTTTTACTCAGTGCAGTTTTCCAGGTGACTCCATAATCCTGCTTTGTGATGGGTGACGTCCCTCAGGGACTGGGTTTGCAGCACAGTTTGTGTTCCATCAGCCTTGTCATGAGATTGTCCAATGAGAGACCACCACAGGGAGGCGGAGCCTGGAGCTCCCCTGCAGTCTTCCGGCTTCATCCTGCCACTGTAGGGCGGTGTGTGTGTGTATGCACCGGTAGGGTGTTTGTGTATGAATTTGTGTACAGTCGGATGGGTGTGTGTAGTACTGAGGTTGAGGTGTTGATGTGTCATGTGTGTACTATAGGATGAGTGTATATGAGTATATGAGTGTGTGTGTGCACTAGGGTGCGTGTTTGTATGAATATGTACAGTACACAGTGGGATGAGGTCTGGGATGCTGCAGGCCTCCATGTTGTTGCCCTCGTCCATCTCTCCCATCTCCATCCACCCATTGAGTCACAACCCCTTCATCACTCAGGTCCAGCCTCTGGGGGTGTGGTCTCAACCTGCTGCTCCACCCCCTGCCCCCAGAGGCCTCGCCTCTCCCAGCAATCTGTCCACAGACCAGTCCAAATGCATGTCCGTTACAATCAAAAGTGTATATATTAATGACAAAATGCTGCATGTCTATACAATTGTCCAATCTACCGAAAGTTTTAATCAACCATTGCCAATGAGTTCATCACCTGAGTCCAGAAAAGTAAGAAGAATGTACCATTGTGAGCCGGCCGTGTTGACGCTTAGGTCTGTGGCTGTGGCAGTGTTCAAGGTTTGGTCCTATAAGCTCTCCCTGACATTGTGTGTGAAGCGCCTGCATTCCACCACTCATACGCTCCGTATTCAGTGTTATTTTTACTGTTGTTATCACCCGGGAGGTGATATGATTTATGTATTTTGGTTATTATTGTGTTTATGCATGCGTGGCTTTCAGAGTGAAAAGGGTTAGCCTCACTCGAGGGAAAAGATCATTAAAAGCAGATGGGAAGGAGGGAGAAAGGTGGAGATAAATATGCCTGGAACGATATAGCGGTTCAGTGGAGAAAGGGAACTTTGAGAAGGACGGCAGAGAGGGGGAGCCCTGTCTGTGCTGGGTTCACTACAGCTGCTCTGTTGGACAGTAAATGGGGTGGAAGAGGTGTTTGATCAGAATGTGAATTGCATAGAGAATGGTCTTCTGGGATTTGGAGTCCTGCCAGAGAGCAGAGCTCTAAGACTGACTGTCAGACCTCACTGCTGGTGTACATGGATGAGGGGCTTTTCTCAAGGAAAGCGCCGGGCCGCGCATTTAGTCTGCACTCCTCCAGATAATGAGCCAGTACATTATGTGCTCATACGGTATAGCTCATTTCACAGAAATCGCTAAGGAGTTCTCTTCCCTTTTTACTCGTATTTATGAAGTCTGTGTCGAGTCAGACAACCTTATATACACCTGTACAAAACACTGCCAGCATTGAAGCACTGGTCTTGCTCCCTGGCCCTTCTTCACACAAGAGATGCGTGTACCCAAAACAGATGCTGGTGTGATATTGTTCACATTGCACAAGTCGAGGTTGCGCAATAAAATGTTCCCTGTTAAATAATCTCTTAGAGTACATATGGTCCCTATTGTGTTGTGTTCAGTGTGGTATTGCCATACAAATGATTAAGTCTCATTTTCAAAGTCATAAAGCCTTTTTATTTGTATCCAATTTTTCCCCAAATTGCTTTCTTCAGCAGACCCTTGTGATGCCTGATGGTTATTATTCTAAACAGATTGGGAGGATCTTGAAGTTATTCAACCATCCTCTCCAGATGAAATTTGAACACTTTAAAGAAATAACATGAGTCAATAGATGAATTATCATTGCAAGGTTATAAGAGATGCATTGTTTTATTGTTATATTGTTTTCCTTCAAAAAGATGAATTCCAAACTGATACTTTGTGATCTTTTCTTAATAATGCATAGAAAAGCTAACCCTGTGTGGCATTTTACACCTGTTGTTTGGCTTGTGAAATAGAGTTTATGAATGCATAGATTCTGCTCACTTTTGTCAAAAAGTAGTGGGAGGTGATATAAAGCTGCAATCATCACGTTTCTAACCAGACACTCCAGAAGGACTATCAGCTCAGTAGCCATAGAATGTGGGAGGCCATTTTGAGCTATTTGGCATTGTACACACCAGTTATCAGAACACATCACACCCTCTGAGCACTGTGACTCGAAAAAGCCCCCTAGGTTGCAGGCGGGGACCCCCTTTTACAGTGCAGTGTGCTTCTGAGGGTTGGGTTTCCTGGTGTGCTGTGGATATGGGCCCAGCAGGAACAGGGGAGGGAGGAGAAAAGTTCCAACTTTAAAATATCTGCCACTTCATTAGATGTCAGTCATATACAGTGTTCTGTTTGTTATTGCTAACAGCAGTCTAACAGGTTTAGTCTGTAAAGCGCTGTATACATACTATGTTGGTCTCCAATATTTGCATATAATCATGTGTAAACCTGAGAAATGCATGTGCTTACAGAAATAAACCTCCCTCCTAATTGCCAAAAACATTGGATGTTTATTGTTAATTAGCACTGGCAGATTATTAATGAGTCTGTACCGATGGTCTAACACAGTGCTTGTTAGCAGTAATTCTGTTGTGATTCTGAGGGTGTTTCAACATTGGCTTGGCCCTAGAGGCTGTATGCACAACATATGAACAATTAGTTGTGTCACATATATACTCCACAGTCAAAGGAGAGAAAAAAGCTAATTTTCATCCCTCTCTGCTCTCTCCCTCTGCTTCTCTCTCCCTCTCCATCCCTCTCCACATCTCTCTTTTCCCTCTCTTCCCCTCTCTCTCTCTCTCTCTCTCTCTCGCTGTCTCTAACTCTCTTTCACACACAACCTCTCTCTCTTCCTGTCTCTTTCTCTCTCTCCCCGTTTCTCTCGCTCTCTCTCTCCCCCGCTCTCTCTCTCTATCTTGCCGTCTCAGCTGCTGCATGACTGATATCCTGGCATTGAAATATTTATGATGAGTAAATTACATCTGTATTCTCACACAGAGGAACCCTCTGCCGTGCTGGCTTGGTCCCTCAGGGGGCCTCTGTGTGTCCTGCTTCCTCACGGACAGCGAGGCAGCCACGGACATGTTTTAGTCATGAGCCGCTTTAATTTGACTTTTGTTTGCGCTTTACCATATCATTCAGCGGGCTGTGTGTGCCCCGTTCGTGAGACTGGATTTCCCTGGCGTGCGCGTGATAGAGAATCACACTAACACAGTTCCCGTCCAGTCCCGGGCGATCCGGGGTAGAAACGGTGTGACGCGCTGCCTGGATAGGCTCAGGGCTGGAGAGTGCGGGGCTCTCTGCGACGGGAGGTTTGTGTTGTGCTGTGTTTGGCGCAAGCGGAGGTGAAGTGTGAACGTGGTGAGATGGGGACAGGGAGGGAGAGAGGCGCGTAATGGAAGACTCCCGGGGGCTGATGGGATTGGATCGGTGTCATCGTGCCGCGCTCGGCGGGCCGGGCTGCTGGTGCTGATCGGGTTATTGGCCGGGTGTTGGGAGGAGAGCGCTGTGCTATCGACTGGCAGGGTGGGAGGGGGAGCTGTGTGTGTGAGCACAGGGAGGACATCTGAGCTGTTAGCCCCTATCCACTGTCCCTGCCAGGGAGGAGGCCCTCTGTCTGATCTGAGCTGTTAGCCCCTATCCACTGTCCCTGCCAGGGAGGAGGCCCTTTGTCTGGGGGAGGTGGAGCAGCACGTTCTGTCAGTTCAGCTGTCTGTCCCTGTAACAGGGTCACTGTGTCATCAGAGCACCACGAGTGTGAGTGTGTGTGAGTGTATGTGAGTGTGTGTATGTGAGTGTATGTGAGTGTATGTGAGTGTATGTGAGTGTATGTGAGTGTATGTGAGTGTATGTGAGTGTATGTGAGTGTATGTGTGAGTGTGTGTGTGAGTGTGTGTGTGAGTGTGTGTGTGAGTGTGTGTGTGAGTGTGTGTGAGTGTGTGTGTGAGTGTGAGTGTGAGTGTGAGTGTGAGTGTGAGTGTGAGTGTGAGTGTGAGTGTGAGTGTGAGTGTGAGTGTGAGTGTGAGTGTGAGTGTGAGTGTGAGTGTGAGTGACTGTCCTGAATGAAAGCATGTGTGTATAGTGTGAGCATGTGCAGGTGTGTATACATATGTGTGTGGGAGAAAAAGAAAGATGTATTGTTCAGTTTTTCTCTTTGTGCCCCTGAGCACGTGTGTGCGTGCGTGACAGCGTTTCTGTGCACTAAGTGGTTTGTTTTGTGTTATACTGTCTCTGAGAGTGTTTTTTTCACTCAGCCCACCTGGGTCCTGAGGTTGTGATTCTAACAGGGTTACAGTGGGAGAGGGAGCCTGTGTGTGTGTCTGATTGTGTTAAGTGTACTGTATCAATTCACCAAAAACCAGACAGAACATTATCTATCTGTGAAACATATTATCCACAACAGTTATTTGTCTGGTTTAAGGTATTCCTGTATTTCGATTTTCCACATAGACTAATAACAACCTTTTGTAGGCCTACATACAAATTTGACATTGAAAGTTCTTTGCTATTTTACTCAGACAACTTTACAGAACTAACTAATGTCTGCTCTGTAGACGGTGGTAGGTTGTGTTCTGCAATGAAATGACGGAATAAAACTTCTGATGTTGAATCTCCATTTGCAAGCTGGGATGCAGGAGCAAAATGCGTGTTTGTTGGCACACAAGGTTTTTTATGGCCTACTGCGTCTTTGTGGTCCGTTATCATAAAGAGCATTTTTCGATCATACAGTCCTAGATGCAACTACTTTTACGTTTCCCCCCCACGGGACACAGAAACTAAACTCTGGTTATTCTGATTATTCCAGCATATGTTTGCTTGTTCTTAGTGTCTTTGGTGACATCCTGGTGGGTTAAGCTCTTTTTTCAGGTGTGAAAATCATTGTCTTTCTTGCTCATGTGTGTATGCGTAGCAATGCAAAAATTCTACTTCGCTGCCCCCTCCCACAATGCATCTCAACCAGTATGTCTCATGACCTGAGTGCGCCGCTTACCTTGAGAGAATAACAGACAGAGAAAGATAATGTGATTGCTGCAATTGAATTCATGTTAACTGGAAATGTATTAGACTAGATTTACCGTATCCTGTCTTATACGTCTGTATACCTTCAAAAAGGCGGAAGATATTTTATACGGGCAAAATGTATGGGTCAGCACCTATGGGATGGGTGGGTCTCCTGCTGTTGCGTCATGGGTTAAAGGCTCAGACCTGATAGCAGGTGGCCATCAACGCTGGTTGTTGTTTCCTGTTTGCTCTGGTGGCCATCACAGTGTCACTGCATATTGAGGAGTCAGGTGTTGGCCTCCTCTGCTTTTTCCATCCTCCTCCATTCCGTCCCATGGGGCAGTCTGCAAACGATGACACGTGTTTCTATGACCCTCAGAGACCGTGTGTGTACAGGTGAGTGTGTGTACTTGTGACATGTTTTGACATTTTCCTGCTCTCTCTCTCTCTCTCTCTCTCTCTCTCTCTCTCTCTCTCTCTCTCTCTCTCTCTCTCTCTCTCTCTCTCTCTCTCTCTCTCTCTCTCTCTCTCTCTCTCTCTCTCTCTCTCTCTCTCTCTCTCTCTCTCTCTCTCTCTCTCCAGGATGATGGAGATGTGGATGATGACATGACCACCAGAGAAGTAAGACCAAATGTTCTTCTCCTCTCCTCTCACCCCCTGCTAAAATGTGTGCATCTTTCATCCTGGTGTCGGCTAGATACTGTGTCCCTTCTAAATTCTCCTCCCTGCTATAGCATATATACACTCCTTACTGAGCTGTTCTTTACGCTGAAACATCATTTAATATGCTGTTCCTTGTGCTCTGTAGCTCAACTCTAGAATCAAGTTCTGTTCCTATCTAAAAATACTATGGTATCAGACACTGAAGGCTTAATGACTTGATTTGCTGTTCAAAATGGTGCTCATTAGCTCACACCAGTGATGATTATCATATTAGCATATTAAGTGGTACTAATAAGTGGCCGGAAACAGCAGGGGCCTCTCCTGTTTGTAACCACATAACCTTATTGAGAGCAGAAAACGGTAGCCGAAATTGAGCTGTCTGGGATGAAAGCCTACAAAATCCTGTCCTGCCTAATTTTCCTTCCCCCTCATGGAAAGAATTTAAAATTCAGGCTTGAATTTAATCCTGTGTATTGCTCTTTCACCATTCATTTCACCGTCCCCGGTTTGGCGCTTTAATTGGAGCTGACAGTACTTGGGGGATGGTGGTGAGGTCAGGGTAATGTGGGGCTCCCTGATTACGTTACGGAGCTGACAGCGCCTGCGTTCCGCTGCAGGCCGCGTTCGTCATGGTGAATCCATACATTCACATCGGATGAGGGCGCAGTCGACTGCACCAGGGCGCAGAGAAATGTTCAGTCATTCACCGAGACGGGCTGCCTAGCGTCACCAACCGAACGCTTGCTCAGCGTGACGGCCTGTTCTCCCTCTCGCTGCGCACAGGCTAGAATAACTACGGGCCGATACAGTCCTTCCTCTGGATTACGCCTGTGAACAATGTTTAATCCTCGTAATCTGTCCGTCTCTCTTACTGAGATGCAACATGAGCCCGTCAAACTGGACCGTCACCCGGCAATCCTGTTACAGAACAGATCCTCAGCTCCTGGATTTCTGGCTTTACTCGTGTGGATTCGTCTATTTTTCCTCCCTCCCCCCCCTCTCTTTCTGTCTCTGCCTCTCGTACTTTCTCGCCCATCTCCTCTGCTCTATCTGTCTGTCTGTCTGTCTCCCCGTTTCCCTCTCCCCTCCCTCAATCTTAAGGATGCTGAGGATTCAAACTGGATTTATTAGCTTAACGGGGGAGTGTTGCTGAAGTGTTTTTGGACATAAGCATATTCGATTTCTCTCAATTCCCTCCTCTTCCTCTTTCAGATGAAAACAATCCATAGGAATTATGCAAAACAAGAAAGGGGCAATTTGATATTAAACCAAATGCATTGATGTACGTTACATTGTATTCATATCGTTAGTATTGAGGAGGCTTTTTTACTGGCAGTTATGTACGTACAGTATCACACGGCCAGCTCTGCTTTCTCTGCCTCCTGGGTCAGAACCATCTGCAATGCAAATTTGGCAGAGGAGGAAATTGAGGAAGTGTTTGTGCTTCATCTGGCTTTATCTACCTCAGTTTCGCCGGAACCGTCTCTCTGTTCCACCAGCAACACAAATTCTCTCTGGCCTGTTGAGATGGCTAGGTAGTATAATATACACTCAGTGACCCACTGGTGTATATTATAGTGACTGGTTCGAGCTGACCGAAAGGCTACGGTAACTCAGATAACCACTCAATTGTGGGTAGCAGAATGTATCCCAGAATGCACAGCGCGTTGCACGTTGAGCAGTGGGTGCAAGCTCACCAAGAGATGAAGACTGGAAAAACATAGCCTGATCTGTTGAATCTTGATTTCAGTCCAGGCTGGTGGCAGCGGTGTAATGGTGTGGGGAATGTTTTCTCGGCACACTTTGGGCCCATTAATACCAATCAATCATCACTTGAATGCCACAGCCTATTTGAGTATTGTTGTTGACCATGTGCATCTCTTCATGGCCACAATGTACCCATCTTCTAATGGCTACTTCCAGCATGATAATGCACCATGTCAACAACAATACTCAAATAGGCTGTGGCATTCAAGCGATGATTGATTGGTATTAACGGGCCCAAAGTGTGCCAAGAAAACATTCCCCACACTGTTACACCACTGCAAAAATCTACAGGAATTGCGTGATGCAATCATGTCATCACGGAACAGAATGTTTTCAACATCTTGTGGAATCCATTGAGGCTGTTTTGAGATCAAAGGGAGGCCCTACCCAGTATTAGTATTAGTGTTCCTAATAAAGTGCTCAGTATATATATATATTAAATATATATTTTTATATTCTTGTTATTATCATAACCCTAAAAATAATGTGTGTATTATTATCAAAATCATCATCATTTCAACCAGGTTGACAAATTACCTTTTTTGACATAGTGCTACCGCTATGTTTCTAGTGTAGCATTTCCATTTGAAATGCTTATTAATTTGGTTAGAATAAAAGAGAGTTGGTTTTTGGCATCTCTTTGTGTTAGCAGGAATCCTCCTGCCTATATATCCTGTTGTCTCCCGTAGCATCTTGACTGTGTGGGCTGGTTTTTGTTGAAGCCGTGTGACTGGCAAGGCTTTGTGGTAAACCTGATGTGGCCCTTTCCCCACACAACACACTGCTGGCTGTGTAAAACAGCTGCTGCTTCTGTCATCCACATGGGAACGTTGCAGTGAGAGCATTTATACCAGAATATGGCTACTGGTGTTAAGACCCCATTTATACCAAACACGACAGTAACAGTAACAATAATTGTGGTATATTTCTCTCTCTTCCCCACTACCTCTTGTTTTCACCTTCTCTCTCTCTCTCCATTGCTGATGGTCTAAGTGCGCACATGATTGTTATACTGAGGAGAAACTATTGATTGCATCTCTGTAGGAACTTTGGCTCAATTCATAATAAAAGGAGGGTGGTTTCTCAAAGCTGACGGTATGTGAATGCGTATCTGTCAGTTGCACAGTGGGGAGAGGGAGGAGATGATTGAAGTTATGGATGTAAGGAAGTGGCAGTGAATCCAAAAAGTGAACCTCAGTAATGTACTCTTGTGATCGACCACTAGCAAGTTGCGTCGGGAGTATTGTATATCCCTAGCTCAGCACCTCTTAAACGACATCACTTCCTGCCCAACATTCAGGATGCAACACGTGTCACTATCATGTGTAGTGCAGAGTCCTTTCCTCTCTTGATTTTCTTTTTCTTCTTGTTTTTTCTTATTATTGTTCGTATTGCTCTTGTTCTTAACAGTTAGCGTAAGTTACAGTAGCTGCAGTAAGCGTAAGTTACAGTACTGTTAAGTACAGTACTGGCTGAGTGAGCACTGAGGAGGAGGAGACTCTGCTGCAGGTGGGTGTATCTGGGCTGTAACTCCTCCCCTTTCTCTCCACAGATTGTAGAGTGGGAAGAGCAACAGCTGGAGGAGCAGGTCAACTTTAATAACTGCAAGATCGACCCCGCCCCCTTCCAGCTGGTGGAGCGAACATCACTGCACAAAGTTGGTCTTCTTTCCCATTCTGCCCTACTCTACCCTCTGCCTGTGTGCCCTCCTATGCCACTTTTGCGCCAGCGGCATTCAAATACGTACATGAATGCACAGACATGGCAGTAACCGACACAGGAAACTTATATAATGCCATGGTTATCTATTGCCACCCTTTTATATTCTGTTCCATGAGCACTGTCAGAATGAGTCTTGGGATTTGAGTGAGGGGGCAGGCGGTTTGAGCACCACTGATTTTGTTCTCCATCTGCGGCTCTTCTGACTCAGGCACACCGCCCCCCACCCCTCGCCCCCAACCACCTTCTGCATCGCACTCTCTCTCTCTCTCTCTCTCCCTCTCCCTCTCCCTCTCCCTCTCCCTCTCCCTCTCCCTCTCCCTCTCCCTCTCCCTCTCCCTCTCCCTCTCCCTCTCCCTCTCCCTCTCCCTCTCCCTCTCCCTCTCCCTCTCTCTCTCCCTCTCTCTCTTTGCCGAGAGCACGAGGCCTAATGTGTTCCTCTCCTAATGTGCATCGCTCTGCTGTGGCGGCTGTTTAAACATTTAAGAGCGGGATTGTGCAGCCATTCGTCAGCACAACAGCGCCACGAGCGTATCCAAGCCTCCCATGAATATTAAACAGCGGCAGACTGTCCTCACAGTCATGCGCTCCCTTTACAGGCACTTAGCAACTTTCAATTTCCGTCTGTTTGTTACGGCACCACGGTACGTCACACTTGTTGTTGCGCAGATACGCAACGGGGCGTAAAACGCCAGACTGAATCCAGGGTTAGAAACGAGTAACCAAGTGTTCAGCTAAGTATTTTAGTCTCATATTGGGAAAGAAAATCTTGTATAATTACTGTTTTCTGAATAAGACAAAAATAGTGCCACTGAGGTAAGAGTTTGAGTCATTTTTGTCAATATCAGGGTTAGAATGCGTAACATTATTTTCTTTAGACACCAAGGCTACTGTCTTAAAGAAAGAAAATGAAAAGAAGCACGTTGTCTCTTGCTGATGTCCCTGTGTTAGCCTTGCACCGAGAAAGTCAAAGAATAGGTCTCAGTTATCGAAGTCTATATTTGGACATTCAGTAAATCTTTTTCTATTTCTATGAATGTTTTGCTAAATATTGCAATGGGGTGAGAGAATTTGGCTTGTTTGAGGATTTGCCAATGGGGTAAGAATTGTTTACTTGTCAAGCAGAACGGTAACTTAAAACAGGCTAATATTTTCTACTTGAGAGAAAAAAAAAAAAAGGATCTTAAGTCTTATTATAAGACATTTTTTGCAGTGTCATACTGGTTGGGTCTAAGTTCTTTCTCCTGCTACCACAGACGCACACCATCTTCTCCCTGTTGGGCCTGGACCACGCCTACGTCACCAGCATCGGACGGCTAATTGGAGTAGTGTCTCTGAAGGAGGTGAGCATTACCAATCATAAACCTTGTCACTGCCGTAACTCTGGTGACATTCAGCATCACCTCCATTATGTCATTTGATTAGGCAGAAGTGCTTTGGGGCCGTGATGTCATCAGGGTGCCATTGGTTCAGGATTTAATGAGCCCTCTTTCTACCGTCTGTCCTTTTAAAGCCACGATTTCTGCAGAAGGCTGAAAGACAAAAGGCTTTTAGCTGTGCCCTCCTGCAAAGACCCCTCGACTTTCAGCACAGGGAAAAAGAACAAAAGAAAAAATAGACACACTTTGTCTTCTTAAATTGTGTGGAAAATTGCAGTTGTTGCTAGGCGCAATCCAGTCTCTCCCCCTGACATTTATTCCTTTGTTGTGGAGATGACAGGCGGACAATGCGAGGGAAATTAAGCAGAGCTGTTCAGTCTCAATAATAATGTTGTAGACATCTCATAACTGCCTTTTATATTTACTCCGATGATTGTTCACTCGCACTCACAAATGCAATCAGCCCGTTATGTGGAGAGATGGGAAGTCTGTTGTCCGTGTTAATTTGGCAGGTCTCATTAAAGCCTTTCCTAGTGTTTGTGCGTGTTGCCAGAGGAGGGGTATAAGGTATGTCTTGGGGGTCATTTTGAAGTAACTGAGCTGGATCATCTACCTCCATGTAATGATTCATTCATTAGAGCTTTCTCATTCTGCCAATTGAGCCATATAGTGGATATACACTCAATGTTCACTTTGTTTGGTAGACCTGTACCTGTACACTAGCTCTATTTACATATTTAATCAGCCAATCATGTGGGAGTAACTAAATGTATAAAAGCATGCAGACGTGGTCATAAGGTTCAGCTGTTTTTCAGACCAAATGTCAGAATGGGGAAGAAATGTGATCTAAGTCACTTTGACCGTAGAATGATTGTTCGTGCCAGACAGTATCTCAGTGTCTCAGTTTGAGCATCTCAGAAACTGCTGACATCCTGGGATTTTCACATACAGCAGTCTCTAGAGTTTGCAGAGACTGGCGCGAAAAACAAAAAACATCCAGTAAGCAGCAGTTCTGTGGGCAGAAATGCCTTGTTAATAAGAGACATCACAGGAGAATGGCCAGACTAGTCAAAGCTGACAGGAAGGTGACAGTAATGCAAATAACCACACACTACAGCTGTGGTATGCAGAAGAGCTTCTCTGAACACACAGTGTCAAGCCTCCAAGTGGATAGGCTACAGCAGTAGAAAAAAGAAGTCTAATAAATACCTAATGAAGTGTTCACTGAGTGTACATGAATTAATAAGATGCATTTGATTGGATGTCTATTTGATCTAGATACTTATCTAGACTAGACTACATACAACTGCTAGCGTGTGTGTCCAATGAGAATCCATTAGTGCAACCATACAGTGGACTAGGAAATGAGCAGTGAGCTCTGAACTGAAAGAACTCAGGGGGAAAATGCTAATTGAGGATGTGTTTTCCGAGCGATCATAAATGAAGGAATCTGTGTAAAAGTTCTGTGTAAAAGAACTGCAGGAAATGTAGTCCTTCCTGTATGATTGACTAGCTGCTTACTTAGCCTTGTTGTAATTTCAGTGCCGAAAACCACTGTTATAGATAGCGGAAGTTGTGGAATGAACTGACGTTATTTTCGCGTTAAAATAAAATCAATCGAATGGAATGAGAAGGGTTATTGCACATATTTAATATTGAAACTGTGATATACTGTACCAAGTTCATTTTGGAAATGCAATGCTCCCATGGATTTTATGATAATCATAAATTGTCAGAAATTATAGATGATTTTTTTAAATATAAGTTCAATTTCAAATTCAAAATAATAATCATATTATTTTGCCAGGGGTGAGGCTCAATAATGTTCTATCATAGTCAAACACAGGCAAATTTAATTTCTTTTAAACCATTAATGCCCGTAAACAGATCACAGTTAAGCTTGCAAAATGAAAAGTTGGATCTTTCAGGCTTGTGTTCATATCTTTGCACATAAGCTAATTTGATGCGCAGGCTTTGCTGCAAGGCGAATTCACTCAATAAATCTGCAGAATGAGCGTAGACTACACTGGGTTTCTATAAGCCTCACACAAAAAATCACCAGAAGTACTGAACAAACTCCGTACAGTGAGTAAATCTTTCTAGTAAAATGAGCAAACCGAGTCAGCTGGGTGCTTGGGAGAGAGGTGGGATAAAGGGGGCAGTGTATTTTAGTTAATATCAGGGTTGGAATGTTTAACAGTCTTTCTTTAGACACCAAGGCCGCTGTCTTAAAGAAAGAAAATGAGAAGAAGCACATTGTCCCTGTGATGGTCATGCATGGAGAAAGTAAAACAAATAGGACTGAAGTATGTCAATATTTACCCATCTTATTTATATGATTTCTTTTTGCCAAATAAGACTCAAATATTGGCAATGGGGCGTGAGTTTCATTTCAAGATTAGAAGAAAATGTACTGTCAAGCATAGAGTAACTTTGCGAAAAATATCAATTTTAAGTCTCATTACAGGAGTAAACCCCTAATCGATGGGGGAATGGCATGTATGTTCAGAGGCCCCCCCTGCGTGAGACTGACAGCAGTGGCGGGCGTGGCCTGGGCAGGGTCTCCGTTTAAACGTGTTTCTGAGGGCTCTGTTCTCCGCCCCACAGCTGCGGGAAGGCTATCGAGGGCTCGGTGACGGTGAAGGGGGTGAAAGTGAGACCCCCGCTGGCCAGTTTCCGTGACAGCGGGACCAGCAGCAGCGAGAGCGAGGCCACGGAGCTGCACAAGCTGTGGGACCGGCACCGGAGCCTGTCCCTGCCGCGCGAGCGCCTGCCCTCCGAATCGGACGAGAAGTCGCAATGACGCGCCGGAGGGAACGAGCCGAAACCTCAGGGCTTCCTTCAGTCTACACCCCCGCCCCCCCGCCCCCACGGCCGCGCCCGCACTGACTCCGCTTTACTGAACTGAGGAGGAAACGAACAGGGACCGGGCGGCGGCCAATCCGACGTCTCCTACTACTGTCTGTTCTGAAGGAAACATGTGTAGGCACTGAACTCTCAAGTGCAGAACACCTGGTGCGCGTGTGTGTGTGTATGAGTATGAGTGCATGTATGTGTATGTACATGCATACGTATAGGACTGAAAGGGATGAATATAATTTAGACAGTTTTAACGCCTTTGTTCAGTTTTGTTTCCATGCCCCTGAACTGGAAACACAAGTGAGCGCAAGCGGCCATTTTTAAACCAGTCTTCCAAATGCAGGACAGAGTGACTGAGGAAGTGTACATGCCCTTTTTTCTCTGAGGTGATAGAGGATTCGTATTGTCCGCCATTTTGAGTCTTACATTTCACCATGGTTCTCTGGCATTTCAGCTCGTTTGGCTTCTGTGACCGGGGAGCCTTGTGTGGTCGGCTGTTGCCGTTTTCGGCAACACTCCCCAAAACCGCACTGCCATTCCCACTTTCATACCAGGGAACACACCCTTCAGCCCTGTGAATGAGCACTGTGTGTTTATGGAACAAATGCCATTATAACCCTTTATAAAAGGTTGACTGACCCTTTATATCTTTAATTCAAAGGTTTTAATGGTAGATATCAGCAATTCTACACACGCACACACACTCACACTCTTTCCATGGATTCTTCCCTCTGCATCCTCTTGCAGAAGCCTCTCTTTTCTGTGGCCATACTGGTGATGACAAGTTCTCTAAATATAGCTCTCAGAAGCCCAGGCTGAGGGGAGATTAGTGTCTGTGCGGCATGCTATAACCTGCCAAATACAGTATAGGCTGTCCACCTCACTGGGGCTGTCATGTGAAGACTTTTGGCTGCTGCTAGGCTGGACACATTGTTTGCTGCCCTGCACGGAGGCGTGTCTGAGGTTTGGGTGACCTGAAGTCATGGTAACATGTCTTGGAGGGGCTCACAGTAGGTTACTGCATTCCTGGTATTTTTTTTCACAACAGAGCTCTCATTAAGATCTCTCTCTCTCTCTCTCTCTCTCTCTCTCTCTCTCTCTCTCTCTCTCTCTCCTCTCTCTCTCTCTCTCTCTCTCTCTCTCTCTCTCTCTCTCTCTCTCTCTCTCTCTCTCTCTCTCTCTCTCTCTAGTACTTCTCTGTCTCTCTACATCCCACTCTAATTGCACGACACCCAGGATAGGAATTAGCATGACGAGTCCATGGCAACCGTTGCTGAATTAGTCCAGTTGTGCTTGCAGGTCTCCTGTAGCAACCACTCTGGATTTTAGCATGCGTGTGTGCCTGTGTTTGTTTGTGTCTATTTGCATTTTACCATACTTAACATCTTCGATCTTGTTTTTAATTGCAAAGGAATGCTTTTCACTTAAAGGAGTAACACGGTGGTTGAAAGTGACACTTGCCAGTTGTCTTTAGGCAACAATAAAACACTTTCCACACATTGTTTGTTACCACAGCTACCTCCATGATTTTTCATATATCAACTATGATCGATAGCTAAGGTAAGGATGCTGACTAATCCAATAATCATTTTTGCTAGCTAGCTAGCAAAGTTAAGGTGAAAGCACAACTATAATGTCCTCATGAAAGCAAACTAGCTAGCTAACGTTATCAGTAACGTCACCTTATTAAAGCGAACTAGCTAGCTAGCTACATGAATATAACCAGAAATAGTCTAATAGTCCTTAAAAGGCACTCAAATTTAAGTGAACCTAATGTTAGTCTGATATTTGCATTGTCTTGCCTGTAGGCCAGTGGTGCAAACTGCGTGGATCGGGGAGTGATGCCGCACTACACGGAGTGCATTCTCAACTGGTTGGAAATAGGACGATACATTTAAAGCTCTTACTTTTCCAAAACTAAAGAACGGGCAGATTTAATATTTTCATCATGTTTCTTCAACCTCCTCTTGTGCAAATTGCTTATAAAAACCAAGAAAGTATGAAACAACCACCATGTTACTCCTTTAATAACACTTCCTCAGTTGTTTGAATGAATTTGAGTATGAAGTCAATTTATAATTTATTCCACGAAATAGAGTATATTCCCCAGTGATAAATGAAATTAAATGTGCAAGTCCCTCCCTAGAGGGTGGGTGACCAGTGAATTCCCGTCCTCTTCTCCTGTTCTGCCCTCAGTTACACTGAACCTTAATATGTGCTGTATTATGGGCTGTAACTGTTTTAACACTCCTCTGTTTTATATAGATGAATTACTCTCCCCCATGGCTTTCATTTATTGTTGACCTGCTGCTGACAGACAGACAGACAGACAGACAGACTGTTGGATGGACAGACTATGGTCTGCAGCAGTGGAATATCAGCACTCTGGAAGTGTGACGCACAGCCAGAGACTGAGATAAACAGATGGAGGTGTTGTTTTAACGCTGTCGTTTCTGTCATGGGCACATGGTGAAAAGCTGCTCCCTCCTTCCTTTCTGTACTGTTGCTGGACTGGCTGAAGCATCTGTGGATGTGCTGTAGCCATTTTGGAACGTCTGCAGGGTGACCTGCCCATTTTAGCACAGAAGCCTTAATCACAATCTCTCTCTTTCTCTCTCTGTCACTCTCTCACACGCGTACACACAAACAGACATGCACACATTCTCCTACTCTCAGAAGCCATTCTGTGTTTCAGAAATTGTGTTTGTGTTGCTGACTCCCAGCCATAATGACAATTGTCGAGCCTTCCAACTATGCATTCTTCAGTGACACAGGCTGTCAGTGTGTGTCCGTCTGCTTTAGCTTCCCCCTCTTCCTTTCGCTGGCTGTACTGCACGCACAACTGAGTTCCACGTGCCCAAAAACATTACATTTTCTCTTTATTTTTTCAGACATACCCCCCCCCCAAACGAAAAACAAATTGACACTCCATTTGTACATACAAATGCACACGTGCACACACCTTCACTCAAACACACACACACACACACACACACACACACACACACACACACACACACGTTCCACCTGTATGCATGGCTGGTGTATTTCTGACTGCATGCAATTTTAAAATATTGCAATATTTGCCAATTACATTGTCTAATTTTTGACCAAAAAAGTGTAGTTTCAAAAAGATTTCTTGGAGCATTTTCAGTTTTATAGTGCTATATTTGACAATGTTATTCTTACTCTGGTTGTTGTTGTGATATTGTGTTGTTATTATTGCTCTTATTATTTTGTACCATTCTTGTTCTTACTGGTGATGATTTAATTTTGATTAATTATTTGATTGGCACCTGTTGTTGACCAAAATAAGCTTTAATCACTTGTTACTTTTGTAAAAATGGGGGCAGGGCTGCTTGGAATGCACGACTTAGAACACTAAAGAGAGGTTTACAATTTTAATATATTAACATATCATTGTTTCATGTTGTAAATGACATATTCCTGTGTTATATGACTTGTGGACTGTCGATGCAGCTAAGGCAGTGTGGTTTTGGAACTTGTAGCATGTTGAGGAAATCAGGCTATTGACTGAGACGAAAGAGCAGCTGCACCCCAGTCCCTCCCCCAAATAACCCTCGCAAAACATTCACACAGCGTCCCTGTAACGCTGTGGCAACGCAACGGCACGGCTGCAACATCAGTCCAACTACGCGAGAGCGTTATGTGTTCGCTGGGCGACGAAGTACAGAACAATGGTTGCGCTGCGTTTCAGAAGTGAAGCGTTGTACGAATGTAAAAATGACACGCTACCTGGGCCTCAGCCCAGCCACACGCCCATTTCACAAAGTGCCTACATCACTCTGGAGGGCCCAGAGACGCCATTACAACATCGCTGCACAAACAGGCCACTGGGGATCGGAGGATGCCCAGGAATCACGTTCGGTTGGGAGCACTGAGCATCTGCCGGAGAGCCGGCTCCAAACAGATGCGCAAATTCGCAGGAAGCCATTTTAAGTATGCTGCGGTGCTCACAGCATATGTCAGAGGTGTTAAAATTATCGTTTAAAAATGTGATAGACTCCACTCTGCTCCGCATGCTGAGCCTCTCGGAAATGGCACAAATTCCTCTGTAAATAAATAATCAGTTAGTTTATAGAAATGTGAGGTTAAAGTGTGAGCTTCACAAGTGCGCACACCCACACGCGATGTTGATTGTATCAGGTTTATTTCTGATTATTCAGAATGGGGCCAAACTATAAAACCAGCCTGTTAGAACAGCTTTTTACATACTCTCATGTCTCAGCACTGATCCCCAACACTGACACACACACAGGCACAGAGACACACACACACTGACATACACACACATTTAGATTAGGAGGGACTGGACAGAACACAGAAACACTGCTTTTTTTTTTTGGTTTGTTTGTTTTGTGTTTGGCCTTGAGGCACACTCCTGTTCCATGTGACATTTCATTTGCAAGCAGATTTAAGCGGCAGATGCATATTTATTAACAGTTATTAATCAAAGCTAGGATTTTAGTAGTGATTTTTATTTTTCTTTGAATGATTGTCTATCAGTAGGTAAGAAATTTGTGCAATAACGATTCATCTCATTTTTGTAACAAGATTTTAATCTATTACTTGACATGAATGCAAGATAACCTTATTTTTGTAAAGAAATGGAAATATATAAAGTATAAAAATAAATAAAACAAAACTAATTAATGCACACATATCTTAAGAAAACGTTTTATCCATTTCTCTGATTGCACTACCTGCCTGCTCATTGGCTTAACCTGTGCTTCACTAGGACATGTTGCATATGCCAGCGGAGAACAGGGAATCTGGCTGAAACAAATTAACAAATGTAGTGATATTTTTCAGAGAACACAAACCATGTTTTGTATATCAGGGATGAATAAAATTTTAACATGTTGAAATGTATCCTTGTGTTCGTGTGAATTAATAAAGCAAGGTATGTTAATGTGGATACTGTTGACAATTGAACGGCCTAGTGCCTTAATGGGGATGCTGTAAAGAGGAACAGCCTCGCTGTAAAATGTTCTGGGAGAGGACTAAACTGCCTAAGAAGCTGACTATCTGAGGCAAAGGGCTGTGGCACTAGAGGGCCCATATGTTTTTCCTTGGGGAAATGAGCATGTAATGTGAACAGGTTTGATATGCTAAACTGCAGATGTGATACAGTATGCACACTCTCTTGGCCTGGAAGTGTGATATAGTACATACTTGATCTGGAAGTGTGATATACTAGTACACATGATCTGGAAGTGTGATATAGTACACTCACTTAGACTGCCAGTTTGATGCAATATAGAATCAGTGCAGGTTTGATACACTACACACTCAGTCTGCAGGTTTGATACAGTACACACTCAGTCTGCAGGTTTAATACAGTACACACTCAGTCTGCAGGTTTGATACAGTACACACTCAGTCTGCAGGTTTAATACAGTACACACCCAGTGCTGGTTTAATACAGTACACACTCAGTCTGCAGGTTTAATACAGTACACACTCAGTCTGCAGGTTTGATACAGTACACACTCAGTCTGCAGGTTTAATACAGTACACACTCAGTGCTGGTTTAATACAGTACACACTCAATCTGCAGGTTTGATACAGTACACACTCAGTCTGCAGGTTTAATACAGTACACACTCAGTGCTGGTTTAATACAGTACACACTCAGTCTGCAGGTTTAATACAGTACACACTCAGTGCTGGTTTAATACAGTACACACTCAGTCTGCAGGTTTAATACAGTACACACTCAGTCTGCAGGTTTAATACAGTACACACTCAGTCTGCAGGTTTAATACAGTACACACTCAGTGCTGGTTTAATACAGTACACACTCAGTCTGCAGGTTTGATACAGTATGCTCTTGGTCTGTGGGACTGCTGCATTATACCATCTCCGGGGTTGTGCAAGGGCTACTGGGATTCTTGAAGTGCAGTTTCCATGGCAGCAATGGAACCACTGAAGGGAGCTTGTTCTCGAGGGCCCAGATGACATCCATCAGGGTCTGCCCAGCGACTCGTCATTACCCCACCGCGCCAAATCTCCAATTACAGCCTTTATTTCCTTT
Organism: Conger conger; assembly: GCF_963514075.1. Lineage (NCBI taxonomy): Eukaryota > Metazoa > Chordata > Actinopteri > Anguilliformes > Congridae > Conger > Conger conger. The sequence goes on along the minus strand of NC_083772.1, from coordinate 30,068,645 downwards.
GAAAGACCACACAGCTGCACGGCCCTGTAAGACACTGCTGCTTCCATGTTCCCCTCCTGATTTCCAGCCAGCTGTACGCTGCACCTGTACATCAGTGCTGTGTCTCCAGTGGCCAACCGGGTTTTAGGGAGGGCCAACCTGAGTGTTACGGAGGTCTGACCTCCCCTACCTCTACTCTTTTTCCCGTCCGCATCTTCATTTTTCTCTTTTCTGCCCCCTCCCCCACTCTCCACCCCTCCCACAACCCAGCGCACAATAGCAACACTAGGAGGAAACTATATTTTCTGCTTCTAGGCTGTAAACAACATCTGTAACCTCTGTAAGTAGTTATATTAGTTATGTTACTTGATTGTGTTCTGTGGTGAATTATGCGGAGTGACTGGAGATTCGGGGGTAATCAACCGATGCATTGTTTTTGTCAATATAGTCAGCTGACTTCCCAGCCAGTCAGCTGTTTGTGGAAAATGCATGTTAATATGACCACTGTCATTTTCTCCCTTCACAAGCACCGTCTCCCGTGATGAAAGAAACAATAGGGCTGCCTTGCACACCACTGGGACATAAATATCATGGTTCAGAAAATATGCCTCAAAGCCTCAAAACCACACCTGTTGTGACAAAATGTAATTCTATTCAGAAGTTAATCATTTGTCCAGTTCATTATTATACTGATGTCCATATTCTGTATTTTTCTTTTTTTAACCAAGAATATATAGAAAATATATAGTGCTTTGTTTTCTGAAGAACTGAAGAACATTTTACCTCACAAATTTCTTCAGACACATTTCTATTCATTTATTTCACTGTGATTGTTGGATTGACCAGATTTTCCATACATCTGAATCAAATGATTTCATTTTCTAATATTTTTTCACTCTAGACAAGACCATGGTTGTTGAATAAACATGATTTTCTATCCCATCTGAATCCAAAAAATGATCTTTTTTCATTTTTGGTACATCAGAATATCTTGGTGGAACCCCGTTTGCACTATAAAACAAACACACTGCTCCTAACCACAACCGCACCACACCCACACCCACACCCACAGCTGCAGCCTGAGCTGTTGTGCCTTTGTGGAGGTTACCAGGAGCCTCTTCACAATCCTCTTCCTGCACTTTATTGCGCAGCTAAGACCCAGTTCACTCTATTCAACAGATGAAATATGACAAGCATGCAATTTCATTTAGTCTCTAAAACCTCTCTGTCAGAACAATTACCATCTGGGATCGCACTGCCTGAATGAAGCTGGATATGCGTCTTGTTTTTTTCTCACGTTTATTTCATTATTTCACTACACACACTGCTTTCACTTTGTATTTGCATGCTCCTCTCATTGTGTGCTTCCTTTAAATCCTGGGCTGTGCACAGATGTGATAACCCACAGCACTCAACCCACCATGTTCTACAGCTTCAGCATGCATATCACTAGCCAAAAGCACAACATACGTATGGTATATTTTGTTCACTTTATTGTCTTTGAATTATTTCTAAAGTCTTAAAATGATTACATACCATGCCCATGAAGGCAAATGAACGCCTTTTCAGTTTGTATAAAACTTGTCCCCCTTGTTGAACATAAAAGATTAACCTTTTTTCCAGTTTTTACTCATAACATATTTAAAAGCAACTATTTCTTATGCATAAATAAAATCAGTTGTTTTAGCCCTTTTGCTTTACATTTATGATAAGTTTGCAGATCATACATTTTAAGATCTGAGGTATGCATGTTTCACAGCCACTGTACACATACAATATTTAATCAAAATATTTAGTGAGAATCAAGTGGATGTATAACAAACATCTTCCCTTTTGTTAAATGCTATATCATCATTTTCTGAAGATTTGGAATGAAACGGGAATCAACCAAATAATAATACAAGGTGTATTGCCTTCTTAATTTGTAACAGTTGTAATTCTCAACAAAATGTTATCACAGCAAGACATTTTGTAGTGTGAAAAGCAGACAGACAAACTCTCACTGTGACTCAGTATGTTTATACAGGTACCACAGCGTAACTAGAAAAGTCCCAGAGGCATTTTTATCATATTGTCATCATAATTTACCCTTCCTTCTAAAGTAGCAGCTCATCTATTACACATGGAGGTACTGCTTAATTCATCTCATTATATTGCCCTGCTACAGTGCGCTCCATTGGTATCTGGATTTCCAGGCTGTGGAATACATCTGTGTGAGCGCAGCCATGGGATTTCTTAGGGATAAACACACCTTAGTAATCAATACAGAAATAGGAGCGATTTAATGAAGAATGTATCCTTAAATATTACAGCCATTTTTCGCATTTAAATGAATTGAACTACTTATTTGACGCAGCAACATACTTTTCATAAATTCCCAGTAAGTTGTGGCACTGCCCACAGCAGTTTGTCTTCAAAGCAGCTTTTTAAAAATATGAAATCTGGGGCCTAATGTGGAGCTGTGTGTATCCAACTCCCTCTCTGATTTGGAATGGCCAACTGTCAGCCTCTTCCATGCGGAAACCCCACTGCCAGGTCGGGGGAGTGTAGACCACTCCAGCTCTCCTCTGAAGCACGTGGTGCCCGTTACCCTGTGGAGCTAGCGGCCACAGACAGCACTGCCCAGATCTGTATTCATTTGGAGTCTGCAGGGCTCATCCAGTAGCCCATTAAAGCAGAAAGCACACAGACATCGTCCAGATTAGATCTGAGACCAAATGACCACTCCAATTTTACAAACAGGCCAAATAACCCAACCTCCCAAATATATACTGTTGCATGATGATTATAAAAAAAATATAATATAATAAAGATGGGAATTCCATGAAGTGATTGGGATATACTGGCTGAGGGCTTGTGACGGAAGTTGTAGGTGCCACGGATTATGTGACTTTCTCCATTCTTTTCAATTTCTGTTATTTCTTCAGTTTTAATGCTTTCTGTGATTTTCCAGTAGTTTGGGATGGTAACTGTCAACTTTAATGTAGCATATGGTGTTATTTGTGTAGGCATATGCATTTTAACGATAGGCTATTGAGAAATACTGGGAGAACCAAAGTGCAATAAAGTCTACAGATTCTGGAATGTGTTCAGATCAAGATCCTCAGTTGTGGAATTAAATGTTTGATGGCCCGTGTCAAAATTGATGATGCCTAGCTCTCCTTCCCCCGTTACGGTAACATCAGTGAGAACAGGCATTCATTAAAGACTCAAACCTCAATGTACAACACATTGTACCAATTTGATATTGAATGCAATTTGAGCATGCTGTATTTGTAACATAGTTTATAAAAAGAAAAACATGATCTTTCTTTCCTTGACAGGCCAAATTAAGCAATTATATGCACCAGCTTGTCAATGTATTTCACTTGTAGGCTAACATTTAAAAAACTTGATTTCTTCCACTTTTTTTTTTTGTTCTGCTTGATTTTCAACAACTTTGCAGTGACTTCTCTGCGACTTTATTTTCTATGAAATATTTTCTATGAAAGCACCCATCCTTACTGATCAGTAATCTGCAATATTTTCACTTTAGAATTCATCAGAAATTACCTCACAGTTGGTCTTTAAAAAGATTTCTTTCAACAAAACACCTGTTGAATCATGTTTGTCCAGAGGTAACATTTTAAAATATTATGAACGAGTAAAACAAATATTTATGCATAATGAGACAAGACTCATAGTCATAATCCCACATTTGGCACTCATACTCGGTCTGTCATTCATAGACTTCAACACTCAGTAGTGATCCAGTCCAAAACAGAGATGCTTATCCTTTTAGCACAAAAAACATTAATCATGCAGAATAGTTTTTTTTATTTTTTTTTCATTTACATTAAACAAGATGTATGTTTTCAAGTTGCCAAAGCTCAGTATTAATTTAAAATGAACCATTTCAGAACATGTAGGTGTTGGGTATAAGTACTGAACACAGTGTGTGGTGAGGGTTGGGGTGGGCACAGTGTGCAGTGAGGGTGAGGGTTGGGGTGGCCTCTCTACAGTGGACCCACAGGGCAGTAGGCAGGTCGAGGGGGCTCAGGAGTCTCCAGGCCGCATATCTTCCTCACACTGACCAGGAGCGTGCCCTCAGGCGTCAGGGAGCTGCTGAGCGACAGAGGGTCCATGTCGTCTGGGAGCTGGCTCTTATGGGTGAAGGTGTCGCTGACACTGCCGTCTTCAGCCACCTGTGGGGAGAGAGGAGGCACGAGGGGGGGAGGTGAATGGATGACATGTATGAATGAATGAATGAATGAATGTTTCTTTATTTCGAACATTAACATAAAAAACATTTTGAAAGTAATAATAAGTACAATACACAATACATTAAAAACATCTTAAAACAAAAAGGAGAAAAAAACAAAAAAAACAAAAAAACATAATAATGTACAATATTAATCATAATTACAATGAAAATAATAGTATTTGTTCGAAAAGGAGTAGGAATGAAGCCTCTGCTTATCTGGTCCTACCCCTATTTACTTCAAAAATAAACTTGAATCAGGTCTCTGTCAACATTCTATTTAATTCCTTTTCATATTTCCTTATTTTCCTTTTAACCTGAGCCATAATGTACCTTATTGCCATGTGCCCCCAACCCCCCCCCCCCCCCGCTTCCTCTTCTCTGTATCCCTCAATCATAAAATTTCTAAACCTTCTCTTAAACAATACAATAGTTCTACTTTGTTTTATTTCATCATTCAAACTGTTCCACAGAGTCACTCCACCAAATGATATATAGCACCTTTATCCAAAGCATGCTAATTGATGCTTCTCATTCACCTATTCATACACCAAGAGCGATTGGCTGCCATGCAAGGCACCAACCAGGAAAAGAGCGTGGGCAGGAGGAGGTTAGGGGGACAGGAAAATAAAGGGATATGGTTCGAGAAAGTGATGCCCTCCATCCAGGGTCTCACCTTTTCTGCATGGATGACCACCCAGTGGCTGTAGGCCATCACCACCACATCATGAGGTTCAAACTGACTGACATCTGCTGACATTAGGTAGGAATCGGCCACTGCCTGCACCACACCCATACTGGCCGGGCGTCCTAATTCAGAGGTCCCTGTAGCCCCTGGGGAGTTGAAATCAAAATAGGGGACAATAGGGGGGTAGGGGAGGACAGGTTGATACAATGTGAATGACAGACTGAAAAAAAAATCTGTATTATTCATTGTTCTCTGTTTGCAGAACATGACTGACACCTTTGCCAGCAGCCATACCACCATGCACCCTGCTCCTGCTGAATGGCTCAAGCTAAGCAGGCAAGAACCTGCCACCTAATTGGCCAAATTAATCTCTCCCTCTTCACCTCAGCTGATGTGTGGCGATCCTTATCACTGTAAAATGCTTTGAGTGTGGGGAAAGGTACAATATAAATGCAAAGAATTAATTCAATTATCATTTACTATCTTCTTGAATTTGTTAGAATAACTGGCTCCATTGCAAGGTTTAGTGAAATGAGAATCATATCAAAAATAATGTCCTGAAAATACAAATCACTGAAAGATTTTGTATGTTAAATCTGTATTTCGTTAAAAAATAAGAGTTGTCACCGTAATATGTAGTTCAGATAAACTGACTGAATTACTTTTTGGGATTGTTGTTGTTGTTGCTGTTTAATATTAACCCTGCTGTACAATCCAGCAATGCTTGAAAATTTAGCTGGTCAAGCCCATCATAAACTCTAGCTGTGCATGAGGTGCTCGACCAGCTAGTGCTGGTAGCTTATCTGAGCTGGTAGCTGGTTGACTGTTTCAAAACATTGCTTGGGCTGGTCAAACCATGTCAAGCTGGGAGCTGGTCTGAACTGGTCAACCAACTGTTTCAAAACCTAGCTTGAGCTGTCTTTTCAACCGGGAATAGTAGTTATTAGTTATTAGTTAACCATTGTTAAATGGTTAACTAATAACAGTTTAAGACTTTTTAAAAGAAACCATTCTATTCTGATTTCCATCTCGGTATCCATTCTGTATAGCAATCGAGTACCGAACTGGAAAGTCAGTGAAACTACATAAAAATTCAATGCTGACTTGTAGTTTTACTACATACTAAAATCTGATCCTCAGATGAGGTCATGCTTTTTTACGGACTTCATAAAATTTTTAAACAAAACTTCATTTGACCTTTCAGTCAAATGACAATAGATCCACCCTGCTCAATCTCAGTATACCCCTCCCCACCCTAAAAGCAGCTGCTCCTGCTCGAAAAACACTCACCTGGGTACCCAAATGATTCTCTGTGGCATCTGCTGAAGGGCAGCAGGGGTGTTCCTGTCCTCTCCTCTCCGAAAAGGCAGTGGGGGCTGCCGTCCAGATAGGGCTGGAACAGTGAGTCCTGCCCGTCACTGCTCTCTGCTCTGAAGGAGCTGCTGCTGTAGCGGGCTGAGCGATACGAGGATGAGGACAGGCTGGAGGAAGAGGCCATTCCGTACAGCGAACCCCTATCAGCGCACACCGCAAACTCCTCTGTGCACTTGCTCACAAGTACAGAGCACAACCCAATGAGTACAATAGCTCCTGTACTGAGCAGGCTGATAGATATGCAAACACCTACAGCAAAGTTAGTAGTGGACTTAGTATAAAACTTGCTGATTAAAATGAACCTGCTCCCTTTCAGTCTTTCTCTTTCTCTCCTGCACTCTGCAAGCTTGTGAACTCAACACACACAGTTACTGAAGGTGCAGCAGCTTTTCAGAGTCTCTCATTCAGACAATTGCATTATGGGTCAGGGGTACACTTGGCCCAAAGCAGAATCCATCTCTCCATAATAGGGCATCCTACCTAAGTGCTCTCCCATCAGTAATGGAAATATAGATAACAGGCTGGGGTCTGGTTAGCATACAGAGACAAAGTCTCTACTGACAGAGCAGAGAGATTAGGAGGCATTCTGGAAAAGTATAGTTGGGTGTGGCCAATGATGGCTGTGGTATGCGGTCAGAGATAAGGGGAGGAATGACACATTTGGTGAGTGGAGAGAGAGGTATATTTGGAAGGCCCTATAGAATTTTCAGATGGATTTTTGAAGACACTTTGATGCTTTTAAACATAGCTTCAAATGGATCCATATTAGCCTTATTTATTCAGAGCTGGAAGAGATTCTCTCCAGGAAGAAATTCCGTCACAAACCATCCTTTCTCACCCCCGATGCATTGCTAACACAAAGACAGCTGCTCTCTGAGGAGTATTTGGGAGTGACAGGGTTAGCAAGGTGGTCCCTCTTAGTACAAAAGTGTCTTACACTTAAAAAGCTGTGCTTTTGAAATCACTAAACTTTCTTTGGATGTGTTTACAGGTGTAACACCAATGGTTGTGTCTCAGGGGATGACTGGACTTCACTAAGAAAGGAGGCAAGCAGATTTCCCTACAGACATCACTGTCCAATAGTTCCATTTAACATGGAATCAGGGAGGAAAAGGAGAGTGTGAGAGTATGACTGGGATGGAAAGGAAGGACAGAGCAGTGTTCTCTGACTCACCACCTGATTGGCTGACAGTGAGGTTAATGATCAAATCCTTTATGTTAGAAAGTGAGGGGCTGTGAGAGGCAGCTGGTTGCTAAAGGCTTGGCTCTGCTAGCTTGACAAGGCAACCAGGCATCGAGTTCCACCCCCAAACCTGCTGTCTTCACCCCTCAAATCAAACCCTCGAGCCAAGGTTCATCTGTGTGCTACTGGATGTGTGTTCTTTCATACTTATGCAGAAGAAAACAACACTTCTCTGTCCTCTGGCTCAAGAACAAAACACTTGACTGAATACAGAATGGTGTCTGAAGACTGGGAGTCTAAGACAACAATCTGTATCATTGTGAATTGTTGTGTCTATGTTATGGGTTGTTTACAGTTGACTTAAGGTCAAAGCAGCTTTGGGTCTGATGTATTCCTAAACAAGCTCTCCCTTGAATGTTCTGCATAACAATGGCTCATCTGCCCACAGTTCACCCACAGGGCAAGGATTGCACAAAGGTACACCGTGCTATGCAGGGGAATAACATTAAAGATTTTTATTCATAACTTCAAATCATAGCAAGCGTTGCAACAGAGAAAGAGAAAAAGTTTGTTTTCCAAGTATCAATCATTCCAAAAAAACAAAAAAAAAACAAAAAAAAGCAAAACAAGATTGCTAAAAGAAAGAGAGTGAGTTTGTACAGAAAATGAAAGCGCTGGGGGAAGGAGCCTAAGGAGAGCTGCCTGAGGGCCGGCGGCGGCTGGCTGCAGAGTGCAGACCTCAGGCCGGGAGCTGCAGTGATTCCAAGGAGGTGATAATGCTGGTGCTCGAAAGTGCCTTTGGCGTTTGGTTTTCAGGCACCTTCAAAAAGTCTTCCGATTTAAAACCATAATCTCATGGTCAGATTTGACGCTATAAAAATAAGGACATTGTTTAACTAAGGCAGATGGACGGGAATGAAAACAGGTCCCACAGCTAACTTCAAGAACCACATTGTCTTGAGAATTGAAATCACTGCTGGCCTTTAGAACTAGGGCATCTCCTTGTTTGCTGTCATTATATGAACTGATAGCTCCACACCCTCAACCCCCCCCCCACCCCCCCCCCCCCCCACCCCACCCCACCCTAATAACCCCTACTGTCACATACCTCCCTTGCATGCACATTCAACTGTCAACTAAAACAAACAGCCAAAGTCACCATGCACATTTCAAGATGCATTGCTCATTCAAGCAGACTAGTATTTCAACATTGTCCTGAAAACCCATTTTCTCAACTGAAATCAATCAACAAGGTGCTCTTTTTCCACTCAGAAGGAAATCATTCTACAGTTGACCTCTTGCAGAGACTGCCTCCTGCTGTTACTCTGTGCACACCTGGACATGCCCCTCTTGGGCCAGGACAATGGGAAAGAATGAGGATTCAGGGCAGTCTGTTGTGGATGGAACCCACAATGAACCCTGCAGAACAATTCAGACTACAGTTTTTCCTTTCCTGAGCAGAAAGAGTATCTGTGGAAAGGAAAGTAAGATTGGATTCTCTGTATTCTCTTTTCTTTCTGGTCACAAACCAAAGATGCAGAATCAACTTAGATGCTGTGAATCATAACCCCTGTAGTCTGTGTGAGAGGTGGTTACTGCTCCAGGATTAGTACCTAGGACTATAACCACATTTAAGTGTGTTTGTGTATGTTTTGACAGACATTTTAATGAGGGAGCAAGTATGTACATTTGACTTGCCTTGGGCAGAGAGGGAACAAGACCCTAGATCATGTGACTTGTTATCTGGCCAGCCAAGAATCTGAAAACGGCTTCCAAAATCAGCCACGACAACAAGCAGGAACACTGAGGCTCCAATGAAAATGAGAGACAATTGAAATAGTGCTAGCCCCCTACCCACAATTACACAAACAAGAGGGCAGCTATACCAACAGGGTGACTGAAATACATTTTCAAACAGCAATAGGTGTAGGAAAATGCAGATTAAATGCTTGCGTATGTTTTGTGTGATGAGGCTTGTGGGGCCCTGAGCCTGCAGGAGTCTGGCACCTCCTTCAGAGTGAGAGGACTCCGTATTCAAACTGCTGTGTGAGAGGCAAGTCGGAACCTGCTGGGGAACACTTCCCTGTTTAGCTCTTTCTCAGAGGTTGATGGGATATTTTAATTAAAGACTCCGGCACCGACAAAGGCTAATGTAAGTTAAACATGACACTCTGTGAATCTGTGAAAACAATGCATATCTATAAATGCACTCTGTCAGGCTGATTTTGCTCGGCTGTGTAACGATAATGCGCAAAAAGGCAGTAGGAGGCTAGTAACAAAATTCCCTGCTTTGCAAAAGAAATTATAAGGTAGAGTGGGGACAGTTGCTGTGTGTGATAGTTTTTCACCCCCTCCCTCATGGATATGCAAAATCTCTAGCACAAGAAAGATTCCCCAAGACACAGGCATATGCACAGAGGCAGGAAGTTAGGAACCGCCTGCAAAATCTCTGCCCAATGTCATTAAATACTTGGGGCACTGATCCGCCATAGGACCTCAGTGTGGTGCCAAGAAACCAATAAGCATTTGGTTTACATTTTAGAAAGAGGGATCGAGCAAGCCAGCGAGAGAGAGAGACAGAAAGAAGGGGCGCTTGTAAAGGGAACGGGGAAACAAAGACAGCTTGAGACAGAGCTCTCTTTAGCTGTGTGATTCATGATTCCCTGTTGCCAGTGGATCTCATAATCACAGCTAATTGCTTGACAGCAGAGGTAGTGCTCAGCCGTCCGTCTGTTATGTAATAGCTCAGAGGCTCTCTGTTCCCCGGAGCTCCCAAGAGCAAGGTTGCAGCAGCACTCGTGTCTGGCCTTGACTGTGAAAGTCCTACAGCAAGGTGCTTAATATGGACAGGACATAGATGCAATTCATAAACAAACACTGACAGACAGGTGCACTGACAGTCCCCTGTACTGCCCTGAAACACTGTCAAATACATTCTCCTTTAGGCCTGACTGGCAATAAACATTTCCACCCTCACACCCTGCTACCCAAAACATTTACTGTAGCACAAACATCGTCACCCTCAAACACAGCCGCACTGAACGGAATAGTTCAGTATGTGGAACAGCATTCAGCATTAAAATAAATGAAGGAAACTGCTGGAGCTGAACTCTATGGAGACATTTTCAATGAATTACCAAAATCGCCTCAAAAAACAAACAAAACTATCTAGACCTGGCTAATGTGGCATGTTGAGAAGGATGGATGTGGGACATGAGAAAGGGGAAAGAGGGGGATGAAGGCACATCATTTGAAGTGCACCTGAGTTAGACCGACTCTCTCTGCAAGGCCCACCCAAGGCCAACGACCACACTTTCCACTACTCCTGCCTAAAAAAATATGTATTTTATATGCATTACAAAATCTATATACCTATCCTCGACATCACATGGAGATCAGCTGTCATGTGACCAGCGGACCAGGGGTTGGGCTGCACAGGAGAGTCAGAGAGCAGTCTGCACAGGGCAGCAGTGCCCTCGTAATGCCCAGCAGAATGTCAAATGCAGATTATAAACACGGTTGAACAGGAATGTAGTCTGTGTAATTAAAATAAAAGGTCAGCCAGGCTGGTCAATGTGCTTGCTATATTGTGGTGCTGTTTATCTGTGTAATGAGCCATGCTATATTTGCACTTTGCATATCTAAGGCAAAATATTGAAATAAAACCAACAGAGAATCCAAAGTTGCTTTCCTGGTCATGACTGTAGTCTTTACCATTTCCCAAGGAGAAATGAGTCCTGTAGCCCTTTTGAGGCGTCCTCAGGTCTAATACACACAACTTGGCATGCTGATATTCCAGGATCTTGATTGGTTCATAGCACGCCAGCAAAAAATACTGTGCAATCCATAGCTGTGTGCGATGCTAATTCGCCATAACCACACAACAGATAGCATTATTTTTAAAGGGAACAGAGCTATTGTATTGTTATTCAAACTTTGTGGTCTGAGGCCTGTCAAATGTTTAGAAACCGTTAAAGTTGGTATTCAAATCCTAGACAGATAGGATCATCATCGTCATTTGAGTCCACAGGCCCAACCATTCACATAGCAATCGGCATCTATACAAATTAGTACTGCTTACAGAATTGAAGCCTTCCAGGTTAGCAGTGAGGATTTAATTGCAGGCCAAGAACTCTGTTGTAGGTGGTATTTCCTGAGTTTCATGGTTGACAGTCTCATAATTTAACCAAAAGCAACATTTGTCCTAAAGGACACAGTGGAGAAAATCTGACTGAGTGTGTGATTTTATGTTTTTGCTATGCTATAAGTTCAACATCCACTGAGGTTGCAACTTTTCTTTTAAAACTTGTATGTCAGCCTTTTGTTCCCACTGTAGTAAAAAGAGACTTCAAAAAACAGCGAGATAGAGAGGGAGACAGAACTCTCAGAGAGACTGAACGAAATACAAAAAAAACAAGTGGACGAAAGGATCAAGAAACTGTGATATGGGAGCAGAGCAGTAAGAAAGTGTAACATTTTGTAAGGAGAAAAACAACAGAAAGTAATTTAGAAAGAAATAGAAATGCTTGCAGAAAAGGACACGTCAGAGAAAATAACAAACAATATCACAGTATTCTCTTTAAAAAATTCAGATTTTTTTTCCATTTGTTTTTTTTCCATTAGACCATATCACACAGTGATAACAGAGAGATGAGAAACCTACGGCCACATTAGCTTCGTGCAAATCACGGACACAGCCACGCCGCACAGTCAAGGAGATCAAAGCATGACAACGCATACAAAAATATAGAAAATCTGAGACACAATTCACCTCTTCTCCACTGCATCGCTGAAATCTAGTATTTCTGTTTTTTGTAAATTTTCCTAGTTTTTTAACCAAACCTTGCACTTCTAGCACTGAAAGGTGACTTCAAGAACATTCTGTTTTTTAAGACAGCCGTGGGAGTTCTTACTCAGAGAAATTCAGGACAAAAAACCATCTCCCCTCAACCCCTCAGGTATATGTTCTCATGATCAGAATCATAATAATTATCATAACATCATGTTGAATGATAGAAAACTAGTACAAGAAAAGCATACCCTTATTTCATTAGTCTGTGAGAAATATATTTTTTTAAAAGACATAATCTTGTCAGTTTAAGAACATTCCAGCATTTGCTTATAATTTGTAGTGACAGGTTAATAGATTGGCATACTCAGCAAGCCATGCCATTTCAGGAGCTGTAGTCTATCAGGCAGGGAAGGGGTTAGGATGCCTTGTTTGGATTTCCATTGAAGACAATTTGGTCAGTTGGAGGGGGCGGCAGCATGGGAGGAGGACCAAGGGGGCGGGGGGGGGGGGGGGGGGGGAGGACAGGGAGGATGGGGTTTCATAACAGCGGGAAATACAAACTGTGCTCAAGACCACATCAGCCCGCATGTTCATTCCAGCACTTGCAATACATGCAAAAGATAGTTTCAGCTTTTTAAAATCATTCTTGTCCATCAGTTTTTGTCCCTTTTTTTTCTCCTCTGTGTGCCGTTAAGCCGTTTGACCAAACCCACAGGCGACCGGTTTGTGCCAAACACAGAGGCTGCAGTCCATCCCTCCCACTGCTGACACAACGATTGTTTGGACGCCGCAACACAAAAATATATAAATACATCGCAACCAAGCAGGAGAAGGGGAGGGGAAGAGCGGGGAGGCGGGGGGGATAAGGGAGGCAAACAGAGCGTAAGAGGGAGAGGAAAGAGGAGATAGAATGGGCAAAGATCAAAGGAACATGCCAAAAAAGTTTAAACGGGGAACCTTTAGAGGTAGAGGAGTAGGTAGGTTTAGGGGGATGTGAGGGTGATGCAGGGAACAATAAAAAACAACTGAAATAAACCCTGAGGGAGGGGAAGTCACTGCCCCTGCCTCTGCCTCCTCTGTCCTTCATCCTCCTCCTCCTCCTCCTCCTCCTCGTCTTCGTCGTCCAGAGACACCACCCCGGAGGAGGCCACGTCGGAGACCTTCCTGCGGCCGGCGTAGCCCGGCGGGAGGTCCCGGCAGACGCTGTCGTAGTCCTTGCAGGGCAGGTCGTCCTCCTCGGCCGGGGACAGGAAGGACTCGGAGTAGGACACGGAGAAGGAGGAGTCGTCTCCCCCGGGCCCCAGGCTGCGGAAGGCGCAGTCCCCGCCGGCCCTCTGCAGCCGAGCCAGCAGCTCCTCGCCCCCCGCCAGGGCGCCCAGGATCTTGGCGGCCAGGTCCGCGGGGGTGGCGGGGGGGCAGCCCAGGTCCCGCAGCAGCGGGTGGTCCTCCAGGCTGCACAGGCTGGAGCGCAGGGTGTCGGGGGAGCCGCCCGCCGGCCAGGGGTCCGGGCTGCCGTCCGCCTCGCAGGGGCCCCGGGGCCCGCGCTGGCACACGTGGCTGTGCAGGAGGTCCCGCAGGTAATGGGGGTAGGCCATCGTGTCTGAGGGTGCAACAGGCAGAGGAAGGCTTTCGTTCATTTCTCTGTTCATTTTCCTTTATGTAACCACGGAGACAGGTTGAGAGCAGGTGCCCTCTTTGATAAGAGTGCTGAATGTACACGTACAGTCCCCTCCAAAAGTATTGGGACAGCAAGGTCAATTCCTTTGTTTTTGCTATACACTGAAGACAATTGAGTTTGAGGTCAAAAGATGCACATGAGATGACTGCGAATTTCAGCTTTTATTTCCTTGTATGTTTATGTAGATTTGTTAAACAACTTAGAACATATCACCTTTTGTATCTGACCACCCAATTTTGGATTTAGCCAAAGTTAGAAAAGAAGTTAGAAAAGATAAACCAAAATGAAGACCAGGAATTGTCTTTAGGAGAAAAGCAAGCCATTTTGAAGCTTAATAAAGAGGGCAATTGAGCCACTGCACAAGCATTAGGAATAGCTTATACAACAACTTGGAATGTCCTGAAAAAGAAATAAACTGCTGCCTTACAGGTCGGCCAAGGGAAACAACAACAGCTTATTGACAGAAACATTGTGAGAGCAAAAAAAAAGAAAACCCCCAAAATATCAGTCAGTGACATCAGAAACAATCTCCACAGGGCAGGGGTGAAGGTATCTCAATTAACCATTCAAAGAAGACTTAGAGAGCAGCAATACAGAAGCTATACCACAAGATGCAAACCACTCATCAGCAGTAAGAATTACAATTTGCAAAGAAGTACAGAGATGAGCCACAAAAGATGATGAGAACAAGGTTAACCTTGTTTGATGCAGTTATTGCAGGTTATGCAGTTATTGCAAGCAAGGGATATGCTACCAAATATTAAGTATTAAGTGTAATTTACTGAAATGCTCTCTGTTCCAATACTTTTGCTCTCCTAAAAATTGGGTGGTCTGATTGCAAAGGTGCTATGTTCTATGTAATTTAACACATCTAGGTGTATATACCAGGAAATAAAAGCTGACATTCTGAGCTCTTGTCTTGTGTTCATCTTTTTATCTCAACCCCAAATGTATTCATTGTATTGAAAGAACAAAGGACTGTATATAAAACAATTTGTAAATCAAAAGGCTTCATCAGTATAAGAGGATACAGGGTTATAGGAGCATCGCACAGCCACAATGGTCAAACACAAAACCCCAGGAAGTAAACAAGCAGCTATGTGCCACTGAGGACTGCCAAGAGACACAAGTGCACTTTTGAAAGGTTTTTTTTGTCAAAATTTGTTATCAGCAGACAGCAGAGAGATGTACAGTCAACTAAGCCGGCAATCGGAAAAGTGGGCCCACCCTCCCACACCCTCTCCTCTCGTCTGTTGCAGAGGAATCAAATTAAACTTTCAGGAGGGATGAATGGTGGAATATCAAATATCGCCGGGGAACAAAAAATGTTTTCAGAGCAGGAAAGTAGGGCAGTGGGACAATATAAGAAGCTCCAACCGCTTTGGGGGGAGGGGCTAGTTTGTACAATAAGGAGCTCTGTGCCAAATGGTGCACTGAGGGGCACACCACTCTTTAAAACCTCCACACACCAGCTCCTCTGTTCCCTTTTCTCTATATGGAAAACTGGCATGGCACTTGTCACTTGTCCTAACCTTGTGACCAATCAAGAGAGAATGAGATAGAGAGAAAGAAAGAGATAGAGTTTGAGTTTGAATGGAGGAGACAGATAATAGATACATGAATACAATCCAATTAACAGGTTGTGGAGGGCCAGAGCCAATTTATGAATCTAATGATTAATATAGGATTCCAATTATATGCACACTCTCTCAAACACACATGCCCACACACACACACACACACACACACACACACACCATACATACCAAAAATTAGTCAAATAATTCAAAATGCTTTAATCCTTAAGGCAGCAGTAAAACTCAGATTATTGTTTTTTAATAAATTTAATCTATTTTCACCAGGACATTGTATCATTGATCAGTGCTTGCATGATCAATACATGTAGTTGGGTTGTATAAGTATATATTATGTTTGAGTGTGTACATGTGTGTATGCAGGTCTGTGCAGGTGCTCACCTGTGCTTTGGGTGGGTTGGGGGGGCTCGTTCGCCGGGGGGAAATCCTCATCGTAGGAGTCATCATTGGAGTCGTCGCCATCCACGGATGACCACGCTCGCAGCTTGGCCTCCGCGATGGCGAACTGCTCGGCCACACCTGACAAACACATATCACTCAGTGCTACACACATGTACACATATCACTCAGTGCTACACACATGTACACATATCACTCAGTGCTACATACATGTACACATATCACTCAGTGCTACATACATGTACACATATCACTCAGTGCTACATACATGTACACATGTCACTCAGTGCTACATACATGTACACATATCACTCAGTGCTACATACATGTACACATGTCACTCAGTGCTACATACATGTACACATATCACTCAGTGCTACATACATGTACACATATCACTCAGTGCTACATACACACGTGTACACATATCACCCAGTGCTACATACATGTACACATATCACTCAGTGCTACACACATGTACACATGTCACTCAGTGCTACATACATGTACACATATCACTCAGTGCTACATACATGTACACATATCACTCAGTGCTACAGACACGTGTACACATACCACTCAGTGCTACATACACACGGGTACACATATACTCACATACACACATGCTCACCCATGCACATACACACACAGACAGGTGCTCACATTGATCATCTGCCATCACCTGTGGAATGGCTCGGTACTCTAACCCCGGAGGCCAGGTGACCGGGGCCTTTATGACTCACACAGACCTCTGCCCCGGGGGCCCTGCCGGGAGCCGTCTGTAACAGACCGCCGCGTACGGAGTGGAGCGAGGTTCCTGTGCGTGTCAGGGGACCTCCTCCGGCCTGTTCCGCCGTGCCCCCGGGAGCCGGAGGTGACTCAGCGCTCTGTGCTCGCTGACCGTGACCGCGCCGGACGCGACCGCTCAGGACAGACGGTCGCGGATGCACCCGGGGCGTCGCATGCTCTCACCTTCAGCTGCACCCGCTTCCTCTCTCCCTCTCTCCCTCTCTCACTTCCTCTCTCTCTCCCTTCCTCCCTCTCCTGCTCTCTCATGCTCCAGTTCATCAGTGCCCTAAAGTTTTCACTCATGCATTCATTTATTGATTCGTGTAGCAATCTGCTCATTCTCTCCATTCATCGTTACACATCCCTCATCTCCAGCTGGGCCCTGGGCTCCTTTCATGCCTTTTACAAGTAATCAAACATATGTCGACGGCATTTCATCCGAGGCCAGGGCTATTCAGCCCTTCAAACATGGCAGACCTCCAGAATGGGACTGGTTTAGAACTACAGACACAGAATGGAACTGGTTTAGAACTACAGACACAGAATGGGACTGGTGTAGAACTTCAGAGACAGGGTGGGACTGGTTTAGAACTACAGACACAGAATGGAACTGGTGGACTCTGCAGGCAAAATGCCATCAGTCAGACAGAAGGAAGCGGGAGTTCTTAAACTGACTCCACATACCGCGCAGAGCCAAGAGTTCAAGAGGACACCAACGGCTGGGCTGTCAGGATGCCTGTCTCTGGCACATTCTCACTCACGCAGCCCTGCAGGAGCCTGGAACTGGGGTCAGTTACTTATATCCTCCACAACTGAGGCACTGACCCACCGCACACCGGTATGACCCAGCAGTGTGCACAACTGACAGTGTGGTGTTTTAGCCTTGTACTGACAAAAAAGTAGAAAATATTTTGTTTTCAGTTATTGACTTATTTTTTGTTTTTTTGCAGTGTATGGCCAAGGAAGTCAGGGGCTTGTTTCAGGAAAGTCGATGTACAAGCTGAGATCTGGAAGATGTGATAGATTGCTCCAGCTCATTTAGAGAGCTTCACATAGAAATTGCAGTTACAGGCCACAGATGCATGTCGCAAAGCGCATTCATCTAGCCAACCTGTAAATTGGCAATTGTTCTTATCCCCGTGTATCGTTTCGGTTTCTATCAAACTGCTTTATTTGGGCTGACCATGGGTGTCAGGACCCAAGGCTGTGAGGGGTATCTAGGGGGTGGAAAAATTTGGCTTTCAATAACATTCAATTGGTATAACACATTGCAGTATTAAAAGGTTATTATGAATATTATTTTATTTTAACTATTAGGTCTCCCCAATAGGCCTAACTAAACCTATAGTAATACTAGGTATGCTATTTGTAATACTCAAATTTAACCTGCACACTGTCATCTAGAAGCCATCAGTAATATCACGTGACACAAGTCACAGCAGCTCCTAATGCAGCTGTCATGTGGGCTCCCAGGATTTTTAACCACAGCATTAAATACAACTCATCTAATGGCAGCCTTTTCTACACACAAATGTGTGTTCTTTCTCACTTGGGAATACACACCATCAAGAGCACCAAGGACTTTTGGGAGACGACATCGTGCATGAAGGTTGAAGTTGAATGAACTGAGTGAAATGAGTATTTAGGATGTGTGGAGCTGTGTGTGCCCTTTACAGGCAGAGGCTTGGCTTATTCCATGGCATTATCCCACAACCCCCAGAAAGCTGCAGGTTGCCAGGAAGCGCGGGGTTATTAACCCTTAATCACAGAAAGTTTATAAACTTCCAAACAGGAAGTGCACTTAGTGTACTTTCACTTCACTTTCCATAAGTAAGCTTAGATAACAGATTTAAAATACTTAAAAGTAATTTGCAAATGGCATACTTGAAGTATAGCTTCTTTAAGTGTGGGCTACTTAAAATTAGAAAATTGTGTTTAATAGACTGATTAAAATGATACTTAAAATATACTGAACAAAAAAAGTTGATGTAATTAAGTATATTTAAAAAAACTTAATGCATTCTTTTTGTTAGGGAATACTGGAAGTGAGACAGGTGAGCCATGCTCCTGTTGGTGTTTGGCCTAAGATCTATAACAAGACGGTTGTATCACTTCGTGCAGAGGCAATCTATATGAGACTTGCTCTATCAAAAAGTCGCATTGGCCCCAAATTTTTTTGATGGCACTGAAAAAAGAGGAAAATGTATCTTTTGAGAAAAACGGGAGAGTTACGTGATGCTGGGAGACTAACGAAACTCCGGGGCTTTAACTTGTCATCTTATGTATAAACCCTTTAAAACTATATTTTTACTCTGAACATTTACTCCTTACATTACAACATACAGACCATGAAAGCAAATACATTAACCTGTAGCCACGAGCACAGCTGATGGGGTTGTTTGTGAGCGGCGAGCATTCAAGCAATGAATGTGTTACTTTTTACATCTTGCATTTAAAAGCTTAAAAACTATATTTTACTCTGAATATTGGCATTAAGACATGTAGCTTATAAAAGCCAAGATACAAAATGAAGATATAAACCTAAAACAGACGAAAATTAATATTTTTACATAAACATTGATTTATGTGAGATTGGCCATCGCGACTGATTATGAACGAGCAAAATTATCTACATTGTGGGCAGCTTGGTGCGATCACAGAAGATTTTTGGAGCCTGCTTCCATCCCCACATAATCAAAGGAAATGCCATACTTGTAAGGACAGAACTGGATCTGCAGGAAGCCTGTAGTCGTGGCACTTTTTCATGTGCGATTTGCAAGCGATGCATTTTCCTGAAACGTGTTTTGGCGAGATAACGCGATCTCCAAGTGAAAATCCTCACAAATCACAGGCCCCGACAGAGGCATTTTGAAACCCTAAGTGGACATTGCGTTTGCCCCCTCGAGCGAAGAAAATAATTATCCAGATCAGCGTGAGGTAAGTAGATAAAACATGATTCAATGCAAAACGGACTCTATCACTACTGGACAGCCCCAAATGGACCTGACTGGAATGGACAAAAAGACACTCTGACCCGGACTCGAAACAGACTGGATCTGCTTGAATGCACAGAAAATCTGGAAAGTGTAACCTTTCAACTTTCCCATTTTTAAGAAAAGTATTCTTCTCCCTAATGTATGCATTTATGACCATCTTTACCTAAAAATATGATTTAATTAATTGAATGGACAGCAGCTTTTAATGGTTGTTACCAAAAGGGCTTGTTACCAAAAGGTTGCAGGTTTGATTAGCAGGTACGACACTGCTGTTATACACTTTAACAATGTAGGTAACATGAATTAATGCAGTATACACTCAGCAATCACTTTATTAGGTAGACCTGTACATCAGCTTGTTAATGCAAATATTTCATCAGCCAATCATGCAGCATGACGTGGTCAAGAGTATGTTTCTCAGACCTAATGTCAGAATGGGGAAATTACCATGGAATGATTGTTGATGCCAGACAGGGTGGTTTGAGTATCTCAGAAACTGCGGATCTCCTGGGATTTTCACGCACAATAGTCTCTAGTGTTTGCAGAGAATGGTGCGAAAAACAAAACGAAAAACAGAGAGTGGCCAGACTGGTCGAAGCTGACAGGAAGGTGATAGTAACATAAATAACCATGCAGTACAACAGTGATATGCAGAAGAGCATCACTCAACGCATGAAACCTCAAAGTGGATAGGCTACAGCAGCAGGAGTCAAAAAAAGAAACGAAAAAAAAGTCTGATAAATACCTAATAAAGTGCTCAGTGAGTGCATATCCTGCTGTGTATAAATGGATACAAAAGTCACACAGCAAAAGCTGTGTCTGGATAATAGCGTCTGCTAAACGCTTAATGTGATGTAATGTAATGTAATACAGTCGGCTCTCCCGGGCATAAAAGAAGGCAGACGGCAGCCCCGACCTGAACTGCAATGGCAACTTCAAATTCTGGACCCAAACCCAGTTGGCTCTCGGGTATTTGGCTCCCGCTAAACCAGTGAAGACCTTTAGGGCTGTGTATTTGCTGCCTTTTACTGCTTTTATATTTTGGAAAGCCATGTGTAAATGTACACAGATTAGACAACTAATGGACTAATTAAGCCAGGAGCATTTTCTGTGGCGAAAGCTGTGTGTACACACTTGAGGATGCGAGTTTGACACCTCTTTTCTGAGCAGGGCCACTGTCCCATGTATGGCCCCTCAGCAGTGCTGTGGGGGCCCCCGCTTGCTCAACGCTTATGTACAGCGTGTTACTGAGCAAGGGGACAGGTGGGAGGGGGGGGGGGGCAGAATGAAAGAATAACACTGTCAGCAAGATGTGCAGTGGGACTGAACAAACTGACCTCGAGTAACCCTCAGAACGTAAGTGCACAGAAACAGCACCGTCATGCCACAGAGGGGGGAAACCCACAATGCTAATTAACCTTGGGAGCCTGCAATGCAGGGGACGGAGAGACAGAGAGAGAGAGGGCCCGGCAGTAGACAGCCAGTTCACTGATTCAGAGAAAGGCAAGGAGAGAGAGGGCCTTGGGCAAAATCATTGAACCTAAAATGGTACACCTCCCACAGCTAGGACGATACGCTGGGCTCAGTCCACAGCCAGGCTGATGGAGGAACGCACCTGCGGCGAAGCGGGCCTCCTGCTCTCCCTCGCTGAGGTCGGAGTACGAGTTGAAGTCGGACTCCAGGGCGGCGGGCGAGTCGGTGGGCTTGCACCAGCCCTTCCACTCGATCAGGTGGGCCACGCGACCCTGCGCCATGGCGGTGGGCTTGGTCACATGGTCCTTCACAACCTGGGAGATACCTGAGGGGGAGAGAGAGGCGTGGAGAGGACAATGATCCCACCCGCAGTGTACGTGTGTGTGCGTATATTAGTAACTGTGTGTGTGTGCACGTGTGTGTGTCTGTCGGTGTGTGTATTAGTAACTGTGTGTGTGTGCATGTGTGTCTGTATGTGTGTGTGCACGTGTGTGTGTATTAGTAACTGTGTGTGTGTGTGCATGTATGTCTGTATGTGTGTGTGTATTAGTAACTGTGTGTGTGTGTGTGCATGTATGTCTGTATGTGTGTGTGTATTAGTAACAGTGTTTGTGTGTGTGTGTGCACGTGTGTGTGTATTAGTAACAGTGTTTGTGTATGTGTGTGTGCATGTATGTCTGTATATGTGTGTGCGCGGATGTGTGTGTGTGTATTAGTAACTGTGTTTGTGTGTGTGTGTGTGCGCATGTGTGTCTGTGTGTATTAGTAACTCTGTGTGTGTGTGTGTGTGTGCATGTATGTCTGTATGTGTGTGTGTATTAGTAACAGTGTTTGTGCATGCATGTGGGTTTCTGTGAGAGAGAAAGAGTGGAAGAGAGCAAGAGGGAAGGAGGGATGAAAAGAGAGAGAGAGAGAGAGAACATGTGTGCATTTACCGTGTAGTGATGACCGTGCCAGTGCTGCAATCTCTTGAATGGTGAGCGCTCTTCTCGATTTGGGCAACATCTTGACAGTGTCTTCAACATTTACCTGTAAAGGACGGACAGACAGTCAGGTCCTCTGACTGTGCCAAAAACAAGGTGAACGTGCCACACCCCAGTGACACTATGGCATGAAGGAAATTAGAGGAACACAGGAAATGCCCAGATGATTTTACTCGCCTGTGTAGAAGGTGAGTAAATCCTAATGATATGTTATTGCTGTTCAATATGCAGAAGGGCATCAGAAACACACAATCACTGCTACAAAGACCTTATGCACACTCACTGGACTACATACACAGGTTCCCATGTCTCTAGTGCACCCTGTGGATGAAGAAGACTTTGCAAAAGTGTATTTGGTTGCCAGGACCCCACGCTGTATCTCAGGCTAATGCAGACAGCATTTTCCTGCACACAATGATACATAAATCACTGCAATGCTACTGCGAGACAATATCACTTATGGCATCAAAGGGAGGCACAGCAATATTGATAATCCACCCAGCTTCTCTTGTCTCATCGTTTCTTATGTTTCCCCATTGTTTTCTGTTGCTGCTTTGCAGATTGTAAAAGAATATGCTGTGTCGTTGGGGGAAACGAGGGGATGCGCTGCAAACTGAGAGCCCAGCACATGCACCTGGCTGCCACATGGCCAAAGATTTTGGCAAGCTGCTAACTGTGGCAAAGAGGAAAAAAACAAACAAAAAGCTATTGAACTAGTTTGGGTATGGTATAGTATTTTGCCAATCAGCAGTGGACCACCATCCCCGTTCTGTAAACTCACACTGGTCTGCAGCTATTGTATCAATTTGAAGTAAGCTTTTGTTTTGTATTTCTTTTAATAGACTTCAATCACGTGGTATATGGATCTTGTTTATAATTATTGTCAATTATTAGACACTAAGCCAGGATGTTTATCGTTTATTCATGAGAGTAAAGCATTAAGCAGGCACCGTGACACAGTTTGAGGTACGCGATAAATACCAAAAGTATAAATAGCCAAGGCCCCAAGCCGGATGATATGTCTCCGTGTTTATGTCTGTCATTGATCGCAAGGGAATTCTCGGAACATAAAATTCCCACGGGTCAACTGAAACACCTACAATACGTTCCGTTGCCCTACTGCCACACTATGCGCGAAAACAGAGTCACTCATTTAATGAAAAGTTGACGTGTTTGACCTTACAGCGCGTAGACGAAGTGGAAAATCTCCCGAAATAGCGCAATTCACGCGGTCCAGTGAATCTGTTGAATACAGAATGTAGCTATTGACGTTATCATCGTTCGGTCACAACAGGCTCTAGGTTCATAAAGTCTGTGGCTTGCAATAGCCTATCGTTCGTTAACTACCCCTACGCCAAACACATTTCGCCCCTTTTCCCAGATAAAAAAAAATAAAAAAATAAAAAAATGAAATGAGAATCAATAAATCTCTCAAATAAATCCACCGACACCAGTCCGTCACAAAATAGCAACACGTCCTAATCCATAATGCAGCATATGAATTAGCTCACTATGACGGCAGAAGCGAAATAAATAAACCCAAAGTCGATATAAACATGAAGCAGTCCGCTGTTCAAACGTAATTCTATAAAGAAGTCATAGATGCCATTTGCATGGTCTAGGTAAGACCGTGTCGTGGCTGCACAATAA
Source organism: Conger conger (assembly GCF_963514075.1). NCBI lineage: Eukaryota > Metazoa > Chordata > Actinopteri > Anguilliformes > Congridae > Conger > Conger conger. Next base: position 30,044,826 of record NC_083772.1, on the reverse strand, counting down.
TAACGGAGAAGCGCGTGGATGCAGCAGACCGCGCGAAACTGGAAGAAAACATACACTACAGGTTTCAGGTCCTGGACAGCTCCCGTATTTCCATCAACATCGGCTAATCCGCAATCAAAAGTGAATACATCTGCCACAAACTAGTTTGCAAACAATAATGGAATTACGACGTGCATCATCACAGCATAAAGACATGCTAATTAGCAAATACATCTGATATTACAGAAACGTGATACCACAATGCCTTCTTCCGTGACAACGCCCCTCGCTCTATCAAAGAAGAGCAGCCTTTCCATATGAGGAAAGGCACATAGCGTATTCCACTTCACGAACATGCTCGTGCTTTTGCAGCCCATTTGCTTGGTAGTGCAGAGAAACGGATCTCAGTCTCCCAACTTTCCACTAATGGTGCATTTCTATAGCAACCGGTCACCATGGAACGATTTCTCTCAGGATACGCAGCGTGATTTGCGGATGACGTCACATGCACCACTTTCGATACTTACTGCTGCTTGCTGCAACCTTCTTTTGCCTCTTCCTGCCTCCCACGCATCGTAGTTTCAGTCTGCCGAACATTGAGCTCCGGTAAAACCTATGAGCTTTGATTAGTAGCCTATAGACGCATAGCCTATTACATTGCAATGCTTATTGAACAGAAGGCGGTAAATCGGCACGCGTCCCCTTGTGATTCTGTGAAAAGTACCCCACTATGAAAGCAAATCAATCAACGTACACGCTTCGGTTGCGATCCTTAAAAGAGACCTTATGGTAATCAAGCATATGGCCCAGGTTGCTAAACTAACTCCCGATATAGGATTGCTACTGGAGGCTTTCATTAGGATAGTGCGCTCGCAGCCCTGGTGCCAGGAGGAAATCCTGCGGTCGCCAATCAGAGCTGCTTATTTTCTAAGGAAATGTTTTGTAGGCCTAATTTAGATATTACTTTTCTGCTAGTGGATTTAATTATTATTACTATTATTAAATAAATTTATTGGCAATAGTGACCCAAAGCGAGCAACAGTTTTGTGTTTGTTACCACTTGTCTGAATCACATGGTAGCTTAGCAAGACCGGTGAATTATTTTCCAGACTGGTCTAATATCTAACTAGGTTTTCATGCGGACGTTGGGGTTGTACCCTTAGGGTTTATTGTGTGTGCACTTGTGCTATTAAACTGCCTTCAAAGCCTCAGCGTAGACTATATGCGTACAAGTTATAATGTGTAATTTTAATGCAGTTCAGATTACGGAACCCTGTGCGGGATATGCGTGATAATGTAACCTTTAAGACACACAACTTCGCAAAAGCGAGGTATAGGAGGTCGTCCAACCATCCATATGTCTATATTAGAGCTATTTAATTCCATTTAGTTGAAGGAAAGAAGCATTATATTCAATAGCATCGAGATTCCGTTTGAAATCCGCATTAAAAATTAATTGCTAATTACTTTGAATGACTTGCGAATAATTAGAAAACTAACTGGTGGACATTTAATAAAAGCAGAATGAATAACCCAATGCGAAATCACTCCTTAACGACTCGTATAGCTTGGTTAATTAGGTAATTATTAAACCAGGAAAGGTTGAGAAAATAATTTTCTGCTTCACATACTGAATTACAGAGTTCCAGGAGAAGTCTATTGAGAGCTTCTGTCGACTTTGATTATTTGGTGACTCTTGCCATACATCATATCGCGTTTTACACGGAATATGCCCGAGACAGGCCGGGAACACTCCGTCCAGTTCCAACAAAAGTACAGACATAGGCTTACACATCTCATGTATACATGGTTTTTGGATGCCTAGTTTAATCTATAGCGTATATGCTCTATTCTACTTCCAAGTTTGGGTGACCGGAAGCAGGCCTATATAATTGGGCAGTGAGCTAGCTCCAAACACAGAAAAGTGAAGAAATACGTTACTACACCGGTATTAAGAAACCGGTTTTTTTTTTCTACAGATTTCATGGTTTGGTTATTCTAAAAATCGTTATGCCATGAGAAACAGATATAAATGTGAATTGCAAGCTGGAATTTTGTTCTGTGCCCAGGGGAATGGATTATGGAAACGGGGAGATGTGGGTCAGACCGAAAGATCAGCACCTCACAGTGGTCCCAGTTTTCTAGCAGCGCACGGTGTAAAAGTCCCCGTGCCAAGCAGGTCCGAGTGTTCCCCGAGAGCGTGAGATCAGAAAAGGAACTCTCTGGGCTCCAGTCCACGCGCAATGCACGGTCGACGGGCACTGTGATAGGGAAAGACAAAAACGCCATCGCCGCTTTCCTCCTCACAATTCATCAAGCCACCAAGTACACACAAATAATATGTTTGATATGTTTAAGGACGCTCAGCAAGCTTTCCATGGTAGCCCAGCCTCACCATTATTTTTAAGGACTCAGGACGATACAGCCTCAACAAGTTATTATTCATTTGACTCACATGATAGAATTATGAGCGTCAAATTTTAATCTCATTTACTCCATCAAATCAAAGGGATCAGATTTCCTCTTCAAGAAGATACACTGTGTCCCGTTATATATTGTCGAAATGGTTGCTTGTTGGAAAGAGGCTGGGTCCACGTGAAGGGGTACCATGGTAGGGTATTTCATTCGTGCGGGTGCAGGTGGCCTGTGCATTCATGCTGTGCCATGCGGACAATGTGCAGTGACCTTTTTACGCGTTGTGCTGGAGCGGGAAAGGCGCGGGTGTCAGGAGGTTAGATGTACACCGCCGACATTTGGTTATCGAGGCTCGCGCCTTTCATACTCTACGTCAACACTGAACAGCTTTCGATAAAAATTCAAATTTCTTATTTTACTAAAGTGCATAGAATAAAGAATACACCAGAATAACCGAAATTTATGTTGGCCTACTGATGAATATATGCCATTGCGCGCTTTTGGAAGTAATCTCGCTCAAACGTGAGAAAACTCTCTGATTCGACTAAACAAGCCTAAAATAAATATTAAGCTTCACTGACTACAACGAGTGACATCATCTCATAGCTCGCATTCGAACCCATTCCGATAGGATAATATAATTATGCGAGTTGTTCCTCTGCCCTACGTTTTTCGGCGTGTCAGGCAAGTGTGACTGATGTGAGTAATTGTTGAGAGATGGACAGAATTATCTGTCAACCCGAATTTCCTATCCTTCGTTTCGTGTGCCACCATCGGAGTCTAAGCCCAGCTTAAAAATGACAGTCTTTTCCACCAGCACATGACAAAATAGAATAGGTAGTCGTGGAATGAAGGGTCATAGTCGTGTACGTTTCTTAGCTGAGGTGGTTTTGAGTCCAGATAACATTTTTACGCTGAAGTTGAATACAGTGAATATAATAAAAGTATATAGCGCAATACTGAACAGCATGATTAGTTAGTTGTTTTGCATGTTCCACAAGTCAGAGCTAAAATATGTGTATGCCAACTAATGTAACCCATTATTCTGTTGACTACATACAGGATATGTAAGCGACATACACTCTCAGTATTTTGTACTCTTATCGCATAGTCAGTCTACTTTATGAAATAAATTAGAAATAGATTATAAATAGAAATAAAAATAGAAATCAATTTAACAAATTATTCAGAGTGTTTATAGCTATAATAGCCTACATAACTACATAAGCTTATCTTAACTTGGCCATGCACATTATCAAAGCTCAGAGTAATATGTTAATCGCGATGAAACTCGTTAGTATAGCTCTCCACCTACTCTGTTCCAAATGATGCTGTCATTTCACTTGTTTCAGTTACATTGAAGTTTACTTATTAGCCTGCGTGGATACGTCATCTCATGCCATTTTAGTACACAATTAATTAAACTCGAATCCAAGTTGGCCTTGCACCATAGCAATTGGCTTACAGTTCCTATGACCGGTCTCAGAATCTGATCCATACTATTCTACTGGGTATGAAATAGTTGCCTCTTTTTTGCTCTGATCACTCACCGGCGTGAAGATTTAATTAACGGCCGAGGTGAAATTCTCGGGCAATTCTGTAAAGGATGTCTAAAGGGATTTTTCAAAGATCGTATTGTTTGGTGTCCTGATGGATCCTGGAGGTGACCAAACAATCTGTGTTTGAGGGTGACTATTTTAACTGGAGATACATTTTGTCATGGACCCCCTTGTCAAATGTCATTTCACAACATTTCACAACATTTGACCAATGTTGATATGCAATGGTTAAACAAATAGCCTAATAAACGTTTACAAGACCGGATTTTATCTTACGGATGAGCTCGTGCCACAGCACACCTGCTGAGATCCCCTACACCTCATTACTCGCTATGGCGGCACATTGACCTGTTGCTGAAATTGTCCGATTTAAAATGAGAAAATCAGGAGGCCTTAAAGGTACAAATAAAAACCACTATTCTGTGCCACTACTGAGTACAGTCAATATGTATAGCCTTCGTGGACCAATTTGTTCTGTCAATATAGCCTAATCAATGAAGCAATGTTCTGATGTGCGATTGTGTGGAGGTGATATAGCTCATTTTTATGATGTTGCTCTTAATCTTATTGGATGCATACAAATAATTGCGCACAACAATTGATAACGACTGAACGTAGCATTAGTTTGATAGACCGCCGAGAAAGATTTTAATTTCGCTTAATGAAATATTAATATCGTGTTGAAAGATCAACAAGTTTACGTCGAATCAGTCGGTCTCTCTCTTTCTCTCTCTCTCTCTCTCTCTCTCTCTCTCTCTCTCTCTCTCTCTCTCTCTCTCTCTCACACACACACACACACACAAACACGCCATCATAAAAAGGACGCGAGATGCAATGTCAGGGATAAGTGCTCATATGGAAACGGGTAAATTGTAACACTGTTGTTTCGAACAGCAACCATGTGTGCCCGTAGCCTACTCCAATGGTGCCATAGGCATATGACAGACCAATCTATGAACTGAGGTAAAGTTGATTTCATTTGACTTTAAAAAATGAATATCGTATAGCCTATAAATCAGACTTCCCCTTTCAGTCAATGCTCATTTTTCTATGCAAGGTTTAAGAAGCGCACAAAGCAATGCAAAGCGTTTGACAATTTACCTTACGATTCGGATCGAACCGTTAAAACGACTTAATTCAAGCATAGTCTACATCATGCTGCTTCATCCTATTTACGTTTTAAATGGCAATGCCTGACGAGATCTCGTCTGCATTCATGGTTGTGTATTCTTGCACGTACTTGCGCGTTTGTCTGTATTTGTTTATTTGCCTAAACGGCATAAACGGCATTTGACTTTTGCTTGGGTGCACTGCTCCGAAGCTCTGTCTTCTAGTTGTCATAGTAACAGCACCGAAACCGTTGCAGCGCATCCCTATTTCCCCCTGCCCGTCTGAGAAGACTAATGAAGAATAACGGTAATTGGGTCAAAACAGCACACAGTGATGTCATTGTGACGGGAGGGTAGAAAGGGGAACGAGAGTGTATTGTTTACACCAATGACCATAATGAGCTCCTGAGATGAAAAGCTGAAAAATAAATGAAATGCCATCTTCCGTCACCAGTTGAATACCACACTATTCCTTGGCAATATGTTGCAAATACATGGATTGTAGGCCTAAGTAACGCTTAATTCTAAGCGATTGTTTTTAATAAGGCACAATCAATCAAAAAGACTATTCTTAGTCGAAAAGAATGTAGAGGACAAGAACAAGGAATCTAAAAAAAACATCTTTCAACTGTTTGTTTTTCTCTTTGAAGCAAATGTCCTTCAGTTGAGGGCAATGCACCCAACACCTAAAGTAAAATGACTGTATAAAGCACATATTTCCCCAGCATAGATTTAAGCAATGGGATTTTTTTATTTTCATGATTGTTGGCAAATCAAATCAAGATCTAATTATCCTTCTAATCAGCACTAAATAAACATGCTTACCACAAAAGTACACGATGTATTTAACAATAATAGCAATATCTGGTGTAGCATAAATCTATAATGTGTCAACATTGAGAACAACCTCCATTGTGTTTTCAAATGTGTGTATTTCTAAAGGGCAAGTCAAACAGTGATATGGAACCTTCCTTCAAGGCTGTCATTCGTTGTCTGTGTTCTCAACAGTCTTGAAGACAAATACATCATAAATAATTAGGGAGCGGCAGTAAAAGGTTGGCGATAGAAGTGATAAAAATAAATCTGTGGTATTTGTCGAGGCTACAGAATAGCTAGGTGGTCATATTTCATGTTTACTCGTGGGTACAAGCGTGTGATGTTGAGAGCGCGATGAATGTGGAGGAGCGTGTGATTTGTCGCTCATCCAAGGCCCCGTCAAATTAATCACCTCTAAGAGGGAGGGAAAAGATGTGTCAAGAGGAAAGACGGCGAGTAGATAAAAAGATCATCATATAAAGATTAATGGATAGATCACTGGCAGAAAAAAAGTATGTAAACAACAATCGTAAGATTTAAAAAGATTAGTGTTTCAACCGAGGAATCCTAATCGCTTTAAACGCCAGAGCTCTCATTTTGTCTCATTCAAAAATATGTTACGGATAAAAATATGCAAAATATTTATTTTCATTTGATTTATTTTGTTTAGAAATCGATCAATTAGACAGCATGCTATATGTTCAGTGAAGTATACTGTTTACATTGTATACTAGAGATACAGTAATTCTGTCTTACCTTACAGCTAAAATTGGTCATTGTAGTCAAAAGCATTGCGCCTGAAAAGCGTTTGGTCACAAATATGATCCCAGCCGTGGCAAACACCGCAGCCTGATACCCGAGACGGCAAATCAACTTTGCCCAACGAGGCACTACGAAAACCAAGAATTAACACTCTCGAACTGATACTCCAAACACGCAGATGCTTCAATGGTTGTTTCTCGGTGACTGCGTCAACAGCACTAAACGTTTGTTTACATTTCTACCCTGCTTAAAGCCACCGCAGACACTGGCGCACGGCGCGAGCCTCCAGATTCATAAGCTCCATCAGAAGGGTAAATTACCCGCAGTCTGAAGGAAAGCAGCTCTCACTAGGAGCTAAGCCAGATTAATCATAAACGCAAATTGCTGTAAACGGTACCCGTGCTTTGAGGTTTGAGCGGTACCCGTGCTTTGAGAATGTAACTGAGCAAAATCAGTCTTACCAAGCTGGGTTTTCGAGGCGATACAGCCCATTATCGTGGTGTAATTGCTGTCTTTTAGTTGGAAAAATAACCTGTTTCCCGTCTGGAAATGTATCTCTGCGTACCTCATCGACTTGTAGTCCCTTTCTCTCTTCCTCTTTCCCTAAAGGATTCCCGGTGAGTCCTGCAAGAAGATCGACGTGCTTGCTCTGAGGCCGGAGAAAAGTCCTGCCACTTGATTCTTGTGCTTTGCTTGAATATATAGTTCTGCTTTTTTCTATATTCTTATAATTTACACTTTTAGCGGCTTAATTTCCATCCCAGTAGTGATTTGTGCCCCTCTAGCCTGTTAAACTGAGCCCCCACTCACGCTTACGACCACGTCACCGGAGGAAAGATCGATGCTTCTGTTTCAGCACTACTGCCGGTGGACAGCGATTGCCAAGACGGGATCAGCAGCAGCATTGGCTTCGCGCGGGGAGGTTTCCTTCTACAGCCCGGCAGTGAAGCTCACACACACCAGCACGGGATCTAATCTTTGACAGCCCCACGTTCTGCGTGTGCTCTACTATCGCTGGTCCTTGAGAGGCGAACGAGCAAGGCGCATCGGTCCAATAACTATGTGAAAACTAGCTATATAAATCAGGTTTCGGTTTTTATTTTTTTTTATTGGGAGCGGAATCGACCCTGATTGGTTAAAATCACAGAATAGACAGACCTACAACAGCAACGAGAGAGAGAGAGAGAGAGAGAGAGAGAGAGAGAGAGAGAGGCGGGTTTTGTGGGAAAAATAAATTAGCTGCGACTAATGTCAATTTAAATAAGAGCCTCCGTTCTCAGACGACACACGGGGGTGGGGTTTCCCCTATTGATTTAAAAAACATATGTAACAAGTATTACATGAATGATTTGTGCGCAGTGTCAGTGACTTCTTCGAATAAATCATTTTTACATGTATACACTTTATTAGGTACACCTGTACACAAGCTCGTTAAAGCAATTATCCATTCAGCCAATCACGTGGCAGCAACTCAACGCATACAAGCATGCAGACATGTTAAGAGGTTAACTTGTTGTTCAGATAATACATTAGAACGGGGAAGAAATGTAATCCAAGTGACTTTGATTGTGGTCTGAGACTGCTTGAAGTGTCCTAGCCATGAAAAACGAGGCTTTACAGAAGGTATTATAGTCTATAGTATTATATACTATTTTAATATCACGACATCTGTGACTTGGTCTTGGTCACTGCCTGAAATGATAACGCTTTGCCAACTTCCGGCCTATATCATGGACATAAAAACTCGGACTCATTCTAGCCCCAGAAAGTCAGTTAATTGTAAGTTTGTTAGCCAGTTTTCAGCCCAGTTCATGCTGAAAATGACACAACGCCATTATCCATATCTACAAAGATAACACACGAGCACCTCTTCCCCGACTGAAGAATAGCTGGATAAATCTTTTTATTAACCTGGTATGAATAAAAAGCGTAAAACAGAGTAGTTAATATCTCCTGGGTTATCAATTTACAGTTTGGCCTCCGTAATACTGGCTATATTGCCGCGCAAGTGCATCGATAAAAAACAGGGACTTAAATTACATACAGAAAAGATATTTTGCTGAAGCCCAGCAATTACGAAAATTCTGCTGCACAAGTGAAATAGATTTATTGTTAGATTATAAGCCAGCCCTTGAAGAGAGCGTCGGAAATGTAGTTTCATGTAATGTGTGTATCAGATGGACTCCTATAGCCACACTATATTCGGTAGGTGGTAGATGTTAAAGGAAAGGGGCCTAGCTGAACCGTTACGTTAAATAAATTAACACCAGCGGGTGAATTGACCGGCGTGCTGCCGTAGCCCACAACTTTGTCCTTGCTGAAAAAAAAGCGGTATTATAACTGACCTAAGGGCGATAACAATTACACATTACGATGCGAAGAGCTTTAAAAAGCTGCTGGGAAAGATTGCAAGACGCATCCAAATGACCTGGAAGGGCACTCCATCTGACAAGTGGCGTCATTGTGGTTGGAAAATAATATCCCACTGCAATTACAGTTAAAGAACCATAGGCCTACTCGGTTTAGTTCGCCTTCTCTATTTCAGAACATGTTTTGACACTGACGATAGACTACTGAACATCCTAAAGATCCGGTCTTGTCAATACATAAGATGCTTGAAGAGAATATCCTTGTGTTGTCGCGACCCCTATTGGTCAATTTTGCAATTTTGTAAAAAACTGAGACATTCTGTTTCCATTTACATTACATTAATGGCATTTGGCAGACGCTCTTATCCAGAGCGACGTACAACAAAATAAAGGTAAGAGATCCCTGAATAGGAGAAACATTTTACAGTCCTTCATGCTAAGCTTCACAAGCTACGCAGCTGAAGGCATAGAATATACAATAAGGTTTACATGCCATGTGTTGAGGTTGGTTAACCTATACACCAGTCCATTAATCTTTCTATGATGATAAGTCAGTAAAATGCTATAACGTAAAGTGCAATAATCATTTGTCAAGCATGAGAAAAAATAAATCATAATATTTTGAATGAAAAGGAAAGCCCTTCCACCAGCTGAGAAGTAGTGGATGGGATGTAGTAGTGGATGGGTTGGAGTAGTGACGGGTTGTAGTAGTGGATGGGTTGTATTAGTGCTGGGTTGCATCCCATGATTTCCATTCTGTCCCTCCTCTGCAAACCTGGTGTCACACTCTGGGCTGTTTCCTCTTGATGGAGGAGATGTACAGACCAGCAATGATCAGGCCTAGCCAACAAACACAAAGCACAAAGGATAGGTTAACTTAGACCTAGCCCACGGCTGTCTCTGTTTGCCCATTAGTGTCCTCTTGGAAGACACGCAGGCTGTACCAGGGAGTAAGGACCCAGGGTATTAATGAGGAGACAAAGTGTGATATGCAGTGTTGGCTGTGATTTGTTTCTCCAGCCTGTATCGTTGTGCAGATGGTGTGATGAAACCCTGCTCTCACCCTGTACGCTTTGTAAACAGAATTCTCTGGAGATATCTGATATAAGTAACATTGATGAATGCCACTGACTCGTTGCATGAATATAACCTTGTGAGTAGAATGTCTAGTGAAGGTGAGGGGATAGAGCAGCAGAGGGGTGCTGTTGTAAAACTCTCTGTTGAGACTGAAGATCTCTCTGGAAACACGATCATGTGCAGTGCATTCCCCTGCAGGCAGGAGGGCCACACGTGATACAGAAAGCCAGCACACAGAGCAGCCAGCTGCTGAAACGGACATACACACACACGCACGCGCATGAACACCCACACACACGCACGCACACGCAACAGTGTTACCCCAGAAAAGGTGCAGGTAAATTCACTTGCTCCTGGGTTTATTAAAAAAAACATTTTCAAACAAATGGATTTATAAAACATATTATAACATAACAGAACGTAACAACATAACATAACATGACATAAGGCAATGGCAAGAACAGGCCATTCAGCCCTGCAATGCTCACCTTTTCCTACCCCTAAGGGTACCTACTGCCTAAATTGCCTAAAAGCTAAATAAAATCTAACACCGTATCAAGCCTGGGTTTGAAAACCCCCAATTTATAATATATTACAATTGAACAGTCAAACATTTTTTCAACATACTATTTTACACTTTTTTTTTTTTAAATATCTTTTTGGCCTTTTCCAGCTTTATTGGACAGTATATAGGATAGAGAGACAGGAAGAATGGGAGCGAGAGAGAGAGGGGAAGACATACGACAAATGTCGGACGGTCGGATTCGAACCGCCAACGTCGCGGCTCGCAATGAGCATGCGATCAGTGCTCTACAGGCTGTGCCACCGAGACACCAACTATTTTACAGTTCAGTGCTTTGAGGAGTCCACAGGTGCCATTGGAAGGTGTCTCCCTGCTCAGCTGAGACTCAGTATGACCTGTGCGCTGGCGGCCAGCAGGGTGCTGAGGAGCACAGCAGCCAGGGGAGCGTGGGGAGAGGTGGAGCCGCTGATGGTGGTGGCGGCGGGCGTGAGGGCGGAGGGCTCGGGCTGTTGGGCCGGGCAGTGGCCCTGGTCCTGCCCGATGCAGGCAGCGTAGGCCAGGGCGTACGGGATGTAGCTCTGCTCCTGGATCCCGTGGAACAGGTGAGACATGGGGCCCCTCGCCATCACAGCCACGTCCTCCCCTCCGTGAGTCTCCGAGGCCAGCGGGGCCGCTGCCTGCTGGACGTAGTCTTTAGCGCCTGAGAGAGAGAGAGAGAGAGAGAGAGAGAGAGTCTGAGTTTTAAGCCCTGTTCACTGTGACTCTAACGCATTGTAACTCACCATCACAGGCCATTTAATGCAGAACAACCAAAAAAGAAACAAAAGAAACCAAGCAGACAAGACAAAACACAACACACAACTATAACAAGGAAGACAGAGAAACCAGAAAAGGGGACAGAGAGAGAGAGTGAGAGAGAGAGAGAGAGAGTGAGAGAGTGAGAGAGAGAGTGAGAGAGTGAGAGAGTGAGAGAGAAAGAGCAATGGAGATCAACAGAAATGCAGAGGTGAGGCAGGGTTTTTTTTTTAATCATATAATTCATATTCATTTCATTGAAAGAAGAAAGATAGATTTGGAGGGTGAGGTCTGTGTGGCACAACAGTCTGGAATTGCCCGTATGTGTGACCCGTGAAAGAGTGTGAGCATTGCTAAACATGGGGAGGGGCTGCAGTGCACTACAAGTATCTCGACCTGACCATAGATAGGCCAAGGATAGTCTCCCTTTAATTCACATTAATGAATGAATGTGATTAATCACTGTCACTATAAAGTATAAAGTTTGTGAGCTTGTTGCGTCTACAAATTCAAGTACTTTGACCGAGAATTCAACACCTTTGTGGGATTTATTATATTTGAAATTTGCTGATTGTTCTATTTATGTGTGGAGAGTTGTATCCATGTGGGCGTTACATTGCTGGCTAGCTGTTCTTATTTTAAAGTAAAAATTTCACTCAGACTTCACTCAGTTAACACAACAGCACTCTATGTGGACCAAACTGTGAATAATCTTTTCCTTGCTTTGACCAAAAATTGGACACAGTCAATGGACACAGTTTTCAAAAATCTTGAATTCATTTCTGAGTCAGAATCAACCACAAAAAAAAACACAAAAAAACAGCTCAATTTACAAATTTACACTATTTCCAAACTGATACACTGAAGTTTGAAACCCCTGCAGCTCTCCAGGACCAGGACCTGTGAAAGCGAGACTGGGTCTGAGGCACTTCTGTGGCGTGGCCAACCTGAGGAGGGTTCCGGAAACCAACTGAGGATCAGCTGCTGCAGTTAGTGTGGGGCCAAGAAGGGGTGGTGCCTGAGGGGATTTTGAAGGCTGTTTGGACCGAACTTTTGATTGGCACATTAAAGCTATCTGAGGCATCTGAGGAAAGAGAGCGAGAGGCTGAGCGTGGGCGAGAGCCAGCTTAGCTGGAGGTGCCGGCCATGTGCTTGAATCTCGTGAGACTCGTTTTGATATACGGGCGGCTATTTCTTTAATGCCACAATTTAGAGAGGAGGATGTGGTTTCCTTTTTCGATGCGTTAAAAATGATTGCCCATGAGCGGGGCTGGCCCGAGGGTAGCTGGCCTCTATTAGTATTACTCTATTAGAGTGTGTTAGTGGGCAAAGCGCAAACAGCTTTTGCGGCGCTTGGCCCTGCTACCGGTCTAGAATATGATGGTCTTACAGCGGCGGTTTCGCCGCATGCGGTACTGTTCCAGAGGCCTATCGGAAGCGTTTTCGCCCTTCGAAATGTCAGGCTGGGGAGTCATATCTTAACTTAGGCCAAAAACCGGGCATAGCATTTCATAGACGGTTCAAGGCTAATAAAACCTTTGATTATATGCAGATTAAAGATTGCTGGTGCAATTCAAGGCCAGCATTGAGGCCGCTCTACTGGCTGGCCCTTACAGGGGCATTCACGGTGAGCCTGCGGGGGGTGGTCTGCTGTGATGGATAACATAACGTCCTGAGGCTGACTGCGGGAGGGAGGCTTCAGAGAAGGGAAAGCCCTTTTCCGGAAAGTTAGCCTTCAAACCACCACCTAGCCCTAATGTACCATCAGAGAAAGGTTTCAAAGCATGCTCAAGTGATGTGGAGTATTACCGGCCCCCGGCGATGACTGTGAGGTGAACCCTGATTGCTCCACTGTATCTCCAGTGGCTTCCCCTTCGGTTTACGATGCTCTTATATCTGCTGGGACCGTTTCACTGGCCCCTGGAGGGCAGGAGTTGCCTGTTATGATTTTGAGAGACATCAGGGCTGTGCAATCGTTGTTGTTACTGGTTCATTTGGAGCTTGTTAATGGGAAGGTGACTGTTGGGATAGTTCCTTTATTGCCTGTTAAGGCACTCGGCTTATTGCTTGGCAGTGATCTCGCCGAGTCTCAGGTCTGTGTGCCAGTTTTTCTAGCCTCAACGTGGTTGGGTTTTGCCATGTGGATGTCAGGTGGTTTCTGCCCCTGGCTTTAAGTTATTATTCCGATGTCTGCCGTGCTTGTGGAAACTGTGGAAAGTCTGCATGGTTTCGCTCTGCTGAAACACTACTATATATATATATACATTTGTGGTCATCTCACCTCTGAGTAGTTATTAGCCCCTGGAAGTGAAATCATATCCCCTGGACAATTGACGGCGCAGGTTTTGGTTTCACCTGTGTTTATCTTCCGGATGTCTGGTCGCTTGCCGTTGACAATCTTATGTCCGGGTCCGTTTCCATACATCAGTGTTGTGAAGGGCAACGTATCTGACCCAAACAGCGGAGATTTTCCTGTGGAAGAAAGGAACCATTTTTTTCCCCAAACACTAACGCATTCACAGGCACATGCATGTTATATTGACGAAAAAGAATGTGCATGTGCAAGCATGTATCCCTAAACACAGATTGAGACACACAGTGCCCGGGCATGGGCGCAGAGTGTGAGTATGTGTCTGTGTGTCCACACCACAAACGGGCAGAACAGTGACCGGGCATGGGCGCAGAGTGTGAGTATGTGTCTGTATGAGAGTCCACAACACAAACGGGCAGAACAGTGACCGGGCATGGGCGCAGAGTGTGAGTATGTGTCTGTGTGTCCACAACACAAACAGGCAGAACAGTGACCGGGCATGGGCGCAGAGTGTGAGTATGTGTCTGTGTGTCCACAACACAAACGGGCAGAACAGTGACCGGGCATGGGCGCGGTGTGTGAGTATGTGTCTGTATGAGAGTCCACAACACAAACGGGCAGAACAGTGACCGGGCATGGGCGTAGAGTGTGAGTATGTGTCCGTGTGAGAGTCCACAACACAAACGGGCAGAACAGTGACCGGGCATGGGCGCAGAGTGTGAGTATGTGTCCGTGTGAGAGTCCACAACACAAACGGGCAGAACAGTGACCGGGCATGGGCGCGGTGTGTGAGTATGTGTCCGTGTGAGAGTCCACAACACAAACGGGCAGAAAAGTGACTGGGCATGGGCGCGGTGTGTGAGTATGTGTGAGTGTTTGTCCCCCCCCCCTGAGGGGCACAGAGGGGGGTGAGGAGAAGAGCCCTCTGAGCTGTTTGTTTTCGAGAAGATGGCAGAGGCAGAGGAAATGTCAAGCTGCTGTTGACATATCGCAAACAGAGCTGCAGGACCCCAGCGAGCGCCCACACTGATTAGTCCTCAGCTGTCACACGGCAGAGAGCGGCTGGGGGAGAGGCTGCAGGCACGTGCAGGAGAACCAGGTCATGTGCCGTGAGCTGTGATAGTGTGCAGGTGGGCAAGGTTCACTGTTCCTGTTGCTCATGTGAACGGGGGGGCCATGATAAGGATGATGATGATGATAAGGGCGGCCTGTAGTGGTTAAGGTACATGACTGGGACATGCAAGGTCGTTGGTTCGATCCCCGGTGTGGCCCTAATAAGATCCGCACAGCCGTTGAGCCCTTGAGCAAGGCCCTTAACCCTGCATTGCTCCAGGGGAGGACTGTCTCCTGCTTAATCTAATCAACTGAACGTCGCTCTGGATAAGAGCGTCTGCCAAATGGCAATAATGTAATGTTAATGTAATAAGGGAAAGGAAAAATCTGTTTCCGTGCGTGTTGGTCGGAGGTCGTCGCTTACCCAGAATGCTGTTCCCTCGGAAGGGGTAGCCGTTGAAGGAGAGGGAGTGGGAGTGGTCGGCGGTGACCAGGGTGAGCGTGTCCTCCTCGCCCGTCAGTTCCAGCGCGCGCGCTACAGCGTTGTCCAGCGATACGGTCTCGTGCAGGGCCATGGACGCCCGGCTCTGGTGGTGCCCCTGATCGATTCGCCCGCCTGGGCCACAACGAGGGGGAAGAGACGCTCGCATGAGTCAGCCGCACTCCGTCACAGAGAATCTGACTCCACAGTTCCCAGCAAACAACGTTCACTGGATGTGCTGTTCCCATGGCGAGCAACTAAGCGCAATTACTGGACATACTGACTCCACAGGTTAGGGCTAATTGTGATCTGTGGTCATGCTGGTCATCATGGTTTATGGCCAATTACAATCCGCGGAAACTTTGACGGACAGCGTTTCCATCCAATTACAATCCATCTCTGTTAATTAAAGGGCTGCGCCGAGCCTCCTGCTGTATTAAGGACTGCATAAATTACACATTAGGCTGAAATGAGATCTGCAGGGATGCAGCAGCCATTGTAGTGCCATATGTTGTGAGCTATTTAAAGTCTCTGTCTTTTATTAAGCCATGGCAAAGTTTCAACAGTACAGTAAGGTCCCAGTGCACACGTTACAGATTGAGGCCGCAGGCCTGTGTTCAAACCAAACAGTCACGGAGCCTCTTAGGATCTCCAAGTGGGCACAGAAGGCTGACCTGCATCCAGCTGTTTAGTATGTTAGACACAGACC
Source organism: Conger conger (assembly GCF_963514075.1). Taxonomy (NCBI): domain Eukaryota; kingdom Metazoa; phylum Chordata; class Actinopteri; order Anguilliformes; family Congridae; genus Conger; species Conger conger. Next base: position 30,028,868 of record NC_083772.1, on the reverse strand, counting down.
ACTCAGCAAAAAGAACACCCTGCACCATTTCTCATTTGTTTGTCTGACTAGAGGGTCAGTGAGCGCGGGGTCTGGTTGTGGATTTGACAGATTGGCTGAGTGTTGGAGTGATGTCTGTAGTTACCTTCCACCAGCAGGAAGAATCCCTTGGGGTTTTTCCGCAGAATTCGGATGGCTTTTTCGGTGGTCTCCGTGATGGAGGGGTCCATGGCGGGATCCCTATCCACCTCGAAGCGCATGTCTCCGGGCTCAAACAAAGCTGTGATGCATGGGGAGCAAAAGTTAGGACAACAAGGCCATGAGTGCATGTTTATATATGTGCAGTTATATACGTGCTTTTGTGTAGTTACAGTGTATGAAGTCACACTGATGGAGGAATGATTGGTCACTTTGAGGCAGCGGGACTATGAATCCCCATCATTAGGGAGTATGAAATGGCTGAAACTCATTCAGGGTAGTATCTGGTTGTGAGTGTTGCTCACCCATGAGGTAGTCTGTGGTTTCAGGGTCCACGGCGTCAAAGTCAGTGCGGTTCCAGACGTAGTGGGCGACCTAGACAGGGGAGGGTGGTATTGAGTGAGACCTCGGACCTCACGCTCGGCCTGAGAGAGAGAGAGAGCGGGTCCGTCTCTCCTTACCTTCCCCTCTTTCATCTTCAGCCACTCTGAGATCAGGTTCCGCCCATCGGTCCTTTGGCCCCCCGCCGTCGCATCCGTTGGGTATTCGGGGTCAAAGGTGTTCTTGGGAGTCATGTACTTCCTCCCGCCTCCGATAATCACCTACAGAGACACAGACACAGCCACATTACATTACATTACATTACAAGGCATTTAGCAGACACTTTTATCCAGAGCGACATCTGAGGCTTTTCAACAGACCACACACCAAAGGGAGCTTAACATACAGGGTTTCTTTGCTAAGTGTAGATGGGCTTTATTAACCAAGGCCTGTGCAAGTTTCTGTAAAAGCTATCTTATACGTTTCAAGCTCATAGCCTGAAGATAGTTTAGCCATGTAGCATACATTGCCCTGGCGATACACCCAGATTTAAAGTAACTCAGTTTCGTGGTATGGGAAACTCAGGGTTAGAGCTTAAGTTACCTCGCTAGCCCTGTAATCTCACTTTGTGGTATACGCCTCAGATCTTTTGAAGACGTACACGCACAAACACAGACACCGTGACAATAAATAAATGTGATTTGACAGCTTAACTGCTGCGCGATAACAGGAATCCCATAAAGATGATGAGAGTGGAGAAGCGTGGGACGGGCTGGCGGTTTGAGAGCGGGCGCTCACGTTGATGTCGGTGTTGTTGAGCAGCTGAGAGGCGATGTCGGTGCAGCCGTCCCTCTTGGCGGCTGTGGGCATGTCCGCGTCGGTGTACCACTTCCTGCTGGCGCTGTGCGCGTACGAGGAGGCCGGAGTGGCGTGCTGCACTCGGGTTGTCGTGACGATGCCCACCGACTTCCCTGAAGGACGCGGACACCAGAGAAGAGTATGTGAACACAGGAAATAAATGACAAACCCATCCCTCACGGCCAAGGATATTAATAAGGCTCATTTTCACACCCGTCATATGTTGTCTTAATGTAGACCAGTGCTGCCAGGTCCTGTTCCTGGAGATCTACTATCCTATAGGTTTTCACCGCAACCCTGAGAGAGCACACCTCCTTCAACAGCTGGAGATATCATTGAGCTTCTAATTAGCAGACACAGGTATGTCAAATTCGGGTTGAAATGAACACTTTCAGTACGGTAGAGCTCCAGGAGCAGAACTGCAGATCTCTAGCAGTCCTGACGTAGACTGTAGAAATGGTGAAAGGCCTCAGCAGCTCTAGTCGTGATGGGCTTCAGCCCAGCAGGCTTTTCAGCTCAGATCCAGGGAGCCAGGTCAATTAGGATAAATAAAGACAATGATTATATGTTCTGAGTGATTCAGCACAGGCACGGCATGTCTCATACCGCATATTACATCAGCCCAGAGCTGGGCGGCCATTTCATGCTGCACACAGAGGACTGTCAGGACGGAGACAGTCTCTCCCTCCTGTATTAATGTGCTTGTCCCACTTGTGCACATCAATGTGGCCTTGCACAGTGACCCCACCCCCCCCTCTTTTCCCTGAGCCGGAGAGAGTCCCCACTATGTCTGTTCCTTCAAACCCTGTCCCGTGTTACGTCAGCTGTAAGACCGGGTTTCTCAGGGTTGCACTTTCTGGTGGGAATCAGAGCAGGTGAGTGTGACTGATATCTCTCCCCTTGCACCAGGTCAGGGGTGCAAGGCCACAGGAGAGTGCTGGTGTGAGCCGTTGATAACGCGCAGAGGTGCTAACCAGCTAATGTTTGCCTGATCTCCGTGGACTAAGATGAAGGCAGGGCCTGACACCAGCGTCAGAGCAGCAGGGAGGCCTGGCGGTTCCAGTGACATATGCTTATTTGTATCCGGCCACTTCCTCTCAAAACATGGAACCAGCTCGAATGGTGTTCCCCTCCCTGATACCCCACCCCATCTCCTTTCCTCACCTGCGTCTTTGGCCCACTTCAGGATGGAGGTGACCTCGTTGCCCTTCTGGGTGCGACACACGCCGTTCCGCGCGGCGGCATTCACCCCCACCGTGTTCAGGTTGGACTTGACCCCGCACAGGTACGCCGTGCCTGTCGCTGCGCTGTCCGGGATCTGGAAGTCCACACAGTACACCTGAGGGAGGGAGGGAGGGGGTTAGAGGGGGCTTCTCATGCACACACATACACACACACACTGCAACTTTTTAAATGAACATATTCATCACCATTGTTTGTCTCACTGTCATTTTCTCATACCTCAAAGGAAATTTCCCCAATACTTTATCTCATGTGCCCCTCCGGTTGGGAGTTTCCACCATCTCAATATACGAGTGGAAAAACACTAGCTCTTATGTAATTTTTTAATGAACCTATTCATCATTGGTATTTGTCTCCCTGTCATAATCTCTCCTTGGACTCTCTCCAAACTTTGACTTCATACAAGCCAGAAGTTAGTGCCCTCCACCATCTCAACACACTCTTCAGGTGCCCCTCTCCGCGGCGCCTTAAGGGATCTACAAAGGACATCCAGCCAATAGCTGAGTGTAAATCATCCCTCAACTCTTCTACAGTCAGTCCTTTGAATCTATCCAATAAATTATCAGATTATAATCAGGAAGGCCCTTAAAGCCTCTTAATATTCTTTCGGTATTGACATCCCTTCCGCTTTCCTTATCTTTTTGCTTTTAGCAAGGCATTTTAGCCGTGCTCCTCCCCTGTAGGGTTGGGGTATTCCCCGACTGCTCGCTCAGCATGTTGAATCTCCTCCAAGGTTATGCTGGAACTCATTCTATGTATGGCCTCAGTCAGAACTTTAACCTTGCTCCTTAAAACCCTAAATCTAAGTCCCCTGACTTCAGACTCCTCCGCTGACAAGTATGGCTGCTCATTATCTCTGAACCACATATTTTTCCTCTTACGGGCGTGCTTGCTACCACCTCGATAGCGTGTGCGAGGGTTTAACAATGCATTCCTTCCTAACCCATCCCCCGTCAATCTCTCATCAGGGGGGCCTAGGGCCAGGTCCTCGACAACACACACACACACACTCACATACACACACACACACACATACACACACATACACACACACACACACACACACACATACATATACACATACACATACACACACACACACACACCTCTTCTCTGCCTGAACCTCATAGCCCTTTTCTAATGTATTCAAGCCTGTGACTCACTGTCAAAAACGTGGGAAAATGGGGAGAAAGGGAATGAAGGAGAAAACAAAGAAGGATAAAGGGGAACAACATCAACTTTCAGCTTTATTGTCCTGAAGGAATATATAACTCATCTCTTCTCTTCTATCCTCACTCTTTCATCTGTGCTAAGCAGACACCCCTGGGGGGGTAGAGGATAAACATACATTTCCATACCCCTCTAAAGCAGTAGTGTGCAGCAAATCTGCATGTTGGGGTGGTGGGGAGTTCTCCTCTCTGTCTTAGTTTGATGGGTACATTACCAGTCATTTTAAGTATTAGTTTAAGTCTGTGTGTGTGAGTGTGTGTACTATATGTGTCCCATCCACAAAGTTCAGTGAAAATGAAGGGTCTGAGTGTGTGCATATGTCCGAGTGTGTTACCTTAACCAGGCCCAAATGGGGGAAGGTATCCATGGTCATAACTGTCTCCTCTCCGGTCCGGTTCTGCAATTGGCCCTTGAGGATCCGGGCAGCGGTCATGGTGGTGATGCCCATCCCTGCAGAATGATCATGAACATGGTGTTAATGGAGAAACACAGGCTGTCTGTGGACTAATTCTGCTGACAGAGACAGCAGTGACGGGATACCTTCAGCCCTGCACTCGCCAAGCGAATGGTGTTTAACACTGTATCTCTTACCATCGCCCAGGAAGAGCACGATGTTCTTCGCCACGTTGGTGTTGAGCTTTCGGCTGAGGGCAGATTGGAGAACTTTCTGGGCCTGTTTTCTCCAGAACTCTGGGTTCTCTTCCTCTACTGTGGAGAGAAGAACCGCCACACATGAACCGCCACACACGTCGCCATGGCAGCCCAGCGCGTTGCTCTGGAGACGCCGCGTTCATGTGGCATCGCTCTCTCAGACCAGGCTGAGCTGGGGTGGGTACAGGAATGTCATAGACCAGCTCTGTGAGGGCCGCACACACACACACACACACACACACACACACGCACACAGACACGCACGCACACACACACACACACACACGCAAACGCACACACACAAACTCCTGCTCTACAGGCTCAGCAAATGCTTTGTACTCAGACCAGTGTTCAAAATCACATCTCTCTGCATCCCTCTGACTCAAACTTCACACGCTCACACTCCAAATCAACGTGAAAACATATGCATGCGCTACAAAATGCCTCAGAGCTTCATCTCTGTAAAAATGATGAGAAGAGGCTGAACATCACAGAAAAACACTTAATGAGAGCCATGTGAAGCCCATAGAATATGAACGCTGAAGAGGCCTTAACAAAGCAGGACGAAAAAGCTCAAAAACAATTACATAACATAAACAATGGGTCATCATACAGCATGTACTCTCTTTACTGAAAGAGCAGGACACGTACGCATGGAGTTACTATGTAAGCGCACATGGCTATCAATGTCTCACTAAATGATAGATGAGAATTCATTAGTCAGATGTAACAGGCATGTGGAACACCACATGCGGAGGTTTCTTGGGTTACCAGAATCTACTTTTATAACTTTAACTGGAGTTACTCTACGGTGGAGCTGTCCTCTAGCTTCAAGTCAGTCAAGTTTGAAAAATGAAAAATGTTCTTGTCCAATTTGTTTTTCTCGATGTGATGGCGCTTTAGCTGTAAATGCTCACTGAGAAATGCTCACAGTCGGAAAATGCGATGCATCACTCAGACACTGGAGTCCTCTGAAAGACCCCTGCGGGATTTGGTCTGGACTAGTAGCAATTTCAGGAGCCAGCATTTAGCAAAAAGGGGATCAGGCTGGAGAAAGATGCCATTTCTGTACAGAGATACACTGCTTTGCTTCTTTCATGTTTTAAAATACTGCTGGGAACAATGCCAAAGTTTCGCAGTTGAGCAATCTTGACATGGACAGTCAAAACTAAATTCAGGGTGCATAATGTTCGCCAGAATCATGCCACAGTTTTGAAAGAATGCAAGGAAATGCCAGCTGACACTGTAAGCACATATTTTGTTTTTGTTGGTTATTACGACAATCTCTTTTCCCAGCAGTTGTTAAGTTTTACAGTAGTAGCAGTTTAAGAAGTTGCAGTTTTGGTCCCCCAAAAGTTCATAGTTAACACAGACATCAACCCGTCCCTGATTTAGCAACAATGCCGTTTACAGAAAAGTATAACACACTGCTTCACTGTACATGCACTGCAGTGTGTGTTTTTGTTACTTATCCAAGGTAGCAGTGTGTGCATGCATGCGTGGTCATGCAAAGAGCCATAGTTAACAATAAGAGGTGCGAAATCTAGAAAAGGTAGCCAAAGCCGTGAGCGTAACGCAATGAACAGAGAAGTAAAAGTTGCCTGCAGTCAGTGTAAGTCCAAAGTTGAGAGAGCAGAGTGAGGTATATCCGCTGGTGAGCTCAGGTGAACAGGGCCCCTCAATCCTGGAATGGGTTACCGTGGTGACTGATGGCTCTTACCTGGGGCTGCAGCAGTGCATACGCTGACCAGTAGGCACAACCACATGGCAGACAGACGCAGAGTCTCCATGGCAGAGCTGAATGGGTGGTGCAGTCCAGCAGTTTGACTGCAGGTCTCGGGACGAAGAAATATAACCCTCTCGTCAGGTCAGCACATCGCTCCACCTGCCAATCAGCTGCTTGTCAAGGCGTCATAAAACGAAGCCGATAATGATGTTGGCCGTATCTCACCATGTGAACGACAACCGCTTATTCTTCACACTGATTCATCGCAGATTTATTATGTGCAATTATTACTTATTTGGCAGATTAATTAGTGACAGATATATTAGTAATTTCCAGACCTTGTCCAAGGCTTCATCTACAGCCAGATAAGGAACTGAACTGGCTACGTTCGGTCTAAAATCCCACTGCCATCCATGTCCATGTCCACCATGGCCACACTGGTCATCAGGTCACATGTACTGTAAGAGGATGCAGACAAGCTCTTTCCTGAGTGGTTTTAATTCTAGAGGAACAGGGTAAAATACAAATTTAAAAAGGGAATAAATACACAAGGAAAAAAACTCCCGCTACCAGAAAAGAGCGCAAGCAATAGACCAAATCCATAGGCATCATTTCTAAAAGAGAAAGTCCACTGGTGGAGAGACAACACAGCAACTTCCACCGGCCATTTTTTTCACTGAAGCTAGTCCAGCAGTGTGACACAATGACGAACCAAGGGCCAAGGCTTCATTTACTCTAGCAGCAAAACTTTTGAGAAAATTCCATGCCACATGAAACAGGTACCAATGGTGCCATCTGGTCAAAGGGGACTTGTGATCTTGAAGATATGTTTTGCTTGAGGGTTCACATATACCCTATGAATAAAATTATACTGAATGATTGGTGATACTGCTTCTGAGGTGCAAGAATGATATTAGACTGTGTCCCAGTCCACAATAACAAATATCCCTGCCTCAGGTGGTGGTCGTGGCTAAATACAAAAACCTGAGTAACTGCAAATGAATCAATGCAACCAAACTAATTGCTGAAGGCAGTAGGCATATTGGCAACACGTGTTCTTATGATGCACTATGAATGCTGTTATAAGAACTACTAGGTAATTATTACAACCCATATTATTTTATAAATCATTGCTATAAAAAAATATAAGACCAAAGAGTATAATGTATAATTATACCCCTGCTCGCTAGCAGACTGTGTAACAGGTGATCATAATGTATTTTATGAAACGGATATGTGCAATCTGATTTGTTAATGGCAGTGTGTCGGGGAACAGAGGATCAAGTAAAACGCATTCAAAACAGCAATTCCCAAATCTAGCAGTTTAACCATAAACACCCTCATTTACTGTCCGACACTCTGAACACCGAACACAAATGTATCAACTCTTAAAACTTTTCCCACGCAAAATATATTTATTATATTTCATTTGGTATCAATTACATTGACAAATTCACTGATAGGCAGAGCAACCTGTTGGACCAACCTTCAGAATGCACAACCCACAACCAGATTAAAAATAAGGAATTTACAACACAGATTAATATTTAATCTAAAGATGGGGTTCAACTGCCATAAAACAATGAAGTGTGCAGACATAGGCCAGTAACAATCACAAAATAAATTAATGAAAAAAAAAGGTAGATCAGCCAGTAATTAAACCAAGTTATGAAGACAGCAGTGACACTCTGGCCTCCACTTTATTTTTGTATGGGCTGATCTAGAATCCCCAAAATAGTGGCTGTAGGTGAATGAACCATTTTTAAGATCTGGAATCTTCATGGCATGAGAGATGTCAGAGTGACGTTTGCTAGGCTAACCCCATTGAGACAGACACATGCAGACACCCACACACACCCAATGGGTGACTCCCCACCCATTTACCAAATTATGTCTTCCCAGTTCCTGCTCTTTATCTCTTCTGCAGACCCCTATGAGCTGGCCCTTTGAAGCCTCCTATAGCCCAATGGTGTATGAGGAATTCGTTCCCTGACAAGGGATAAAATAATGATATACCGCGGCTATGACTTCTAATGATTTTTTACATTATCGGAACAGCTGGAACATACCATATGATAACCGGCTGGATTGAACCAGCTGCTAGTAATTGGCAACATTTCACTTTTTCCTTTTCATATCTTTCAGGCTACAAGGGCTCATAGATATCAAATGGACCACATTAAGCAAACAGAGCATTATAATTCCTTATATCCTATTGGACAGTATGTTGTATGTAATGTTATGATTGACTACCATTTTTACACTTTTATCTTTATTTTTTTATTTTTACTATAGCCTGTTGTGACATAGAGCCAGGGGTATAATGCACCGTACCCTTTGGTCTTATAGTTTGGCATAGCGATGATTTATGAAATAAAGGCTGTTATAATTAGCTATGAGTTATGAGTGCTTATATCAATATTTATAATAAGCGATAAGACATGATATGTGTTTCTTTGCAGAAGTAATCCATTCATTGTTCATATTGGAATATTGATTGCTGAATTGCATGGGTTTGGGTGTGGTATGCCTCGTTGTGTCCTGTGTTAAAATGCAAAGTCTGTTTCTTTGTCTTCTCTATTGAGGTGTTTCCATTCTCACTGCCAAGCATTTATAACTCTTCAGAAGAAATACATCACGCTGTGTAAAATCAGAGTGAAATTTCCATTTGGCTTATGTCCACCTCTCCACGAAACCTAACTTTTGGAACTCGTGTTCACCTTCGTAATACCTCCAGAACGGTTTAGGCTTCAGACAAATCCCCTTTACCTGCATTTCTGAAACTAAAGAGATTAGGAAGTCTTCGTATTAGATCCGGAACTGGTGCCATTTCCATCTCATGATAAAAGCTTTTTTAATATTGTTGTGACCAGACATAACTGGACACAGAATTTCAAATATTCTCCAGCTTTATGCGATTTTTAAGCCATCTTTTGATCTTTTTCTTTTTTACACCACATTTCCAGAATCAATTCCCTTCCTATATGTTATTCTACACGGAAACAAAATACAATCAACCAAAATCATAAGCTTTTATCTGCTTTACACAGATCTATAAACTTATTCTTAATAAAAACAACCCCTACTCTTCTTCAGTGCGACCTGTCTCCCTGAGGGTTGGAAGGAGATGGTGTGAGAAAGAGCGTGAAACGGAGAGAGAGATGGAGAGAGAGAGCATGAAACGGAGAGAGAGACAGAGATGACGCAATGAAAGTGGTCTTGGAAGGGAAAGCACGTACACATTACAGGCACAAAAAAAATGGAACCACTAAAGTGAAGCCAAAATAAACATGATAATGACATCAATAAAAAGTAAGTATGAAAAAATGAAGTTATAAACTCCAACAGAGCAGCTTCTGCAATGTGAGTCAGCGGCTAGGAACATTCAGGGATGTAAATCAGACCAATGGATGACTAATAAATTAGTAAAGTAATAAAGTTGAAAGAGCAACACAAGGGTTTGTACAGCGTCTACTCATCACATTGCTATCGATAAAGCAGAGGACTCTAATCTCCTATTGTGCAACAAAGAGCACTCGCTCCCCCGAACATGTGGCAGTCTGGCAGTGCATACAATCATCCAGATACGGATCAGGAGTTTCAGTTAATGTTCACATCAACCATCAGAATGGGGGAAGAATGTGATCTCAGTGATTTTGACCGTGGCGCGATTGTTGGTGCCAGGCAGGCTAGAACGAGAGAGGTGAGTGGAGAAGGGCCTGACTGGTCGAAGCTGACAGGAACATTACAGTAAAACAAATAACCACTTGTTACAACAGTGGTTATTTGCATTACTGTTAAAGCATCTCTGAACACACAACTCATCATTAGTGGATAGGCTAGAAAAGTCTAAAAAATAAGTCTAATAAAGACCAAATAAAGTATTCACTGAGTGTATGTAGCACCTTTATCCAAAGCGTTGTACAATTGAAGCTTCTCATTCACCCATCCATACACACACACACACACACACCCCAACGGCAATTGGCTGCCATGCAAGGCACCAACCAGCTCGTCCGACTGCCAGACGACTGCTCTTACTGCCTCACCATACATATGAATCTGATTATGATGACTGCGTGCATTTGCATTGTGCATGCTTCTTCATTTTTGCTTTCATGTATAGTATGTGGGTTATGCGTGGCTGTATGTTGTGTTTATATGTATTTCTCTGCATGTTTGCGTGTGTGTCTGTGTATTTGTGTCTGTGTTTGAGTGCGTGCGCATGCATGTTTGGGTGTGACTGTTTGAGTGTGACTGTGTGACTGCGTGACTCTGCTTGTGTATTTGTGCGTGCATGTAATAGTAAAGGGAGGATTCAGCGATGAAGTGCAGGTCACACCATCAATACCCCTCAATGTAGAGGCACAGCCTGGGGGTATGGATCGGTGCAGATCGGGAGGAATCATTTCACGTTTCCATTTCAGTCATAGAGATGAGGAAATGAAGAAAATGAGAGAGGGATGTAACATAAGGTACAGTGCAGGGAGGAGAGAAAAGGTGAGTATGGGGGAAGTGTGCGTGTGTGTGTTTGTGTGTGTGCATACAATGTATTCACAGATACTGAGCAGTGGAAATGATTATACAAGAGTCCATGGGGGGATTATTAAATTGCTTGGTAGTCATTTTTTATGTGTTGATCAAGGGCACTGTAAATCAAATGTGAAAGTGTGATCTACTCTTCTTGAAGCTTACCCATAGCACATTTTTGTTGCCAATTCACTGCATTCCTTACTGCACAGAGCATAAAAAGTCCTCACTACACATTGATAGAGAAATGCTTTGCAGTAACACAGTTATTCTGATGGGCCTATGGTGTAAGTGCTCCCCCTAAAGGACAAGAGGGGAAAAACAACCATTAATATAACGCGGGAGGGAGGTCTGGTCAGCGAGAGAGAAAGCCAGAGCATAAATAACAATAGCAAAGACAAAAAGGAGCCATATTAAGCCCTAAAATGTACTTGAACTGGCACCCAACTTTCAGACTTCAGTCAAAGACTTGGGATAATTAGCAGGTTAAAGCGGTAGGTTATCATTATTGCTACAATAATTTTCTTCAGTCCAGAACAAAATGCACAACAATTTCATGAAAATGAAAGTACCAAATAAAAATGCAATAACTATAGCTATGCTGGAAGAACAATTCATAATTACTATGACAGCCTAACTAATATCTGCAATTCTTGAAAGCTTTCAATAAAACATAACAAATAAACACTCACAGGCCAGTTCCCAGTAGAGTTTAGCTAGATTAGTAGCATTTTATCATATTTAATGCACAGCTGAAAAGGATTTATGGGACGAGGACACAGTGTAATTATAGCTTGCGGTGATGTGTAATTACTCCAGTGATTAGCAGAGTATTTCTGAGGCTCTATCAGCAGGTCTGCAGCCTCTTGTACCGCGGCGAAGCAGCAGTTCTGGGCGTACGCGTGGAGAGAGATGCAGTGCAAGATTAGACTGAAGTGAAGAAAATGGGTCTTCTAGCAGTATTGCCCCCGCTTGTTTTGCCACGCTGTCCCTAACAATGGAATACTAAAAAAGTTGTACAAACTTATTTTAGTTGCCCCAACAACAACACCGTCTAAATTCTGAAATCCCTCTATGAAACGGAATGTCCTATCCCGAAACATGAACAATCTAATTGGGCTAACCGAGTTAACGCCGGCTATGAAATAAATTCCCGCGTCGTGATATACCCCCGAGATCTTCACTTTTGTTTCAGTTCAAAATGGGGGATTCTTCGTGACCATAGGTTCAATGGGGGGGCCTGTCCAGCAGATCGCCAGCCCTGGCTATCAAAAGTAAACAGCCAGTAGGTGGGTGGCATGTATGACCGCCTTCACCATTTTCTCAGCAAACCTCATCTCGTGTCTCGTGAAAACCACTCTTTACCCGTCATGTCGAGCCGTACAGGGACTCGTGGAATGCTTAAAGTGCATTCTAGGTCAGGCTCCGCAGGGGCATGTTCAATCTGAACGTTTGCTATGGTTTCAGTGTTGAACATAACGTCATACCCCAACGGCGTAACGGTTTAAAACAGGTTTTGAGGTAAGTTTGCTCCCATTTGGCGTGTGTCAGGGGGGTACCCGAATCAATAATGACGTATGCCTATGCTTTAATGGCCGGAGAATGACTTCAGATGTCATAGGAGCAAATCGTACTATGTCGGTCAGCCTTTACATTTCCTGAGAAATGGGTGACTAGATTTGTTTTATTTTTTTTACAAATTATATTAGTTTACAAGAACATCAACTTGGGTATGTGCTCATTGTGTAACTTATTTATAATATATTTAAAAAAAGCAGACTACTCGCATCACTTGCCTTCTCCACGCACATGTATAGGGCTGGTCTGTAACAGTTTTGTGCCAAACATGACAAACGTCCGGCAGAACTGTGAAGAGATCCTATGCAACTCCACAGAACGCAACCCAACAGGCCACTGGTAATGCATACTTAATGGACCATACTTCATTTTTCTCCAGGGGAAAAGATTAACTATGGAGCACAATTGTGACTAAGCCTACAGGTCTAATTTATAGGCTCAATATACAGTAATTGTCTATGATCTGTATATTAATTAAAGGCAACATTACTGTAAAACATCAGGTGCAGCGATTCTACACATCAAAACTTCAGACATTCCAGCTAATTTTATTACAGTATAAAGCACCCTGGTTTCGCAGTTATTGCAATGCAATGGTTGTACAAGGCTGACATCAGCCAGAGTATAAAGCAACCACATTTTCACACTAATGAAATTCACTGGAACACCAAATACTCTCTGCAGGCCAGTCATTACAAAAAGCTTTAATGCGGGTATTAGTCAATGTTAAGATCAAATTATTTCAGTATTCTGCTTTGAATTCAGGTCAACGCCAAGCTAGTACCAATTACAACCTTTTGCTGTGGCCACTGAATAGCAACCATCAGGGAAATGCAAAACTCATTGAAAAAAGTGCCTATTGAGAACTGCTTCTTTCCAGTGGAACGGTAAAACCTCTGCAAACAAGAGTAACTTCATGATAATTGCTTTGGCTTCTGTGAACGTGAAAAACATCCATAGGGGCAGAGCTATAAATGCAGTGTCAGTTAATGAAAATTGTAACATTCAAATCATTAAATTGCATTATGGAGAGGCTTACTTTATTGGGTAGGAACTGATATGCCTTTTTTAGCAAGTAAATAAGCTGGCGTCATTTGTAACATAGTATGCCATCATTCTGATCAAAAAGTGAATATACTTGATGGATTTGGATAATTTGGATCACTAAGAGTTTAATATGAACATGCATTGGTTCAGTAGAATCTGCACAAACACGCTCAGCAGTGGCCAGTTCTTTGAACTCCCATCTCTAACCCACATTTTCACTTGTAACAAATATTGAAAAGGCTGAATGCCTAAAAGCTAAAGAGAATCTGCTTGAGGCTTTTGCCTATTCATTTACTAGAGCTACAAGATGGCGGGCCTTATGCAGTGAAACACCAGCAAAAAGGAATCTGAATCTTTTAAAGGAAGTTCTCAGTCAAAGGTTAGCATAAGGAGCAGAGGAACAGAACACCATTCACCTCAAACCACAGAGCCACTTAGACACAAACAAGCACCTTCACCCGTACTGAGAAACCTGAGCATCGGCAGGGCAACACTCCCGAGTACAAAGGACCGGAACCTTCCTTCACATTAAAAATTAGGCTCCCCTACACAACACAGCAAGCAACTTGTCTTTATTTGCAATGTTCTTTATTTTTATCTTTTCCAGTTCCGATGTGAAAAGAGGCATTAATTTTTTAATTAAATACTTAATAAAGAAAGCAAAAAAGTATTTACAAATTTCAATTAAATTGTAATCAATGAATTCAGGTGATAATTACAAGCACCTTCTTTCTAGCCAAGGAGAAACAAAAATATAAATACAGGAAAACTCAGCCACTTTTTTTGGAAAGAAAAAAAAAAAAAAATTACATGGCATTACATTAGCATTTTTATTTTTGAAAAATAAGAAAAAAAAAAAAAACCTTAATATATATTTACAGAACTCTCCTGAAATGTATTTCCACTTAAGGAAGCAGAAAAGCCTTTAGGATCTGTACTGTTTCTTTTTTTTTTTTTTTTTTTTTTTTTGTTTGTTTCTTTTTTACTTTTAAAGTTGAATTTTCTATATACTTTCAAGTTTTAATAATGATTTTATCTTTTAAAATCCACTACAGGCTTGCAGGAGGGCCTTGCCAGGCCCCCCACAGATTAAGTGTAGGAGAAAAGTCAAACGGACACACAGGACAGGGGGTGGTGTGGTCAGACGAGGGAGCAGTGTGACCCCAGCAGCAAGGTCAATGTCCATTCTGCCCTCCGCCTCACCCCCCCAGGAGGTCCCCTCCCCAGAAAGCTTGTAATCCATTTGTCTCCATTCTGAAATGTCCCAAAGACAACTCCAGCTTGTCCACTTCGTATTTTTCCTTTATATTAAAAAAACACTCCAATCGTCCTACACCTAAGGAAAAGAAAATGCTATCCACCTACATAAGAGCGGTATGTATATCATACACATATGACACATGATACACATCATGTTTCATAAACGCAATATGATATTCAAATATAAGAGCAGCCTTAGTTTATCTGTTCTGGATTTTATTTTACGTCATGAATTGTGTAGTGACGCCTTAAAACTAGATAAAACCAAAACGCTGAAGGAACTGCACTCCCACAGTTTTCATCTTTATCATTCTTTTTTTTTCTTTTTTAAATTATTTTCATTTTATTTCATTTTGTTAAAGACATTTGCCAGAAGGAAGGAAAAATAAAAAATAAAAAAATAAACGATGGCATGTCCGATCTGTAGAATTGCTCCGACTAAGGATTTTGCAGAAGGGCCGTGCCGATTGTAGCGCGGCCCCAGCCTGACAGTCCCCCTCCCCCCGGGCCCCGCGGGGCCCCCCCGCGCTCTGCGGGGCTTAGCTGTTGTCGGACTCGTCCTCCGCCTCGCGCAGCCAGGTGAAGAAGGCGGTGACGGACTTGAGGGCCACGCCCTTGCCCTGCTGCTCGGCCGGGTCCTTGCTGGACTCCCACTTGTAGAAGGCCTCCTCCTTGATCACGTCCTCGTCGTACAGCGTGTCGAAGAACATCCGCAGCAGATCTGCCGCAGAGCACAGCTCGTTAAGACCGACGCAAAAACGGAAATGAGGAGATCTATACTGCAGACATCAGGAACTACAGTGTGTGGAATATCTTGCCAGGTCATGCAGTAGAGGCAGAAACTCTGGAGGTTTTCAATACTAGGACTGATACGGGGTACTGATACTAAGCATTACGTACACTTCAGCAGTAGTAAAACGGTGAGCATTGTTGGGCTGAATGATCTGTTCTCATCATTAAGTTATGTTACACAGATATAAACAAACAGCCTTTACTGGCCCAGCACTTACTGGCCGGCTGCTCCATCTTAACCATGAGGGCCTGCAGGGCGTAGAGGGCCTGGAGCTCCTTCTGCTCGTCCGACAGGTACTTCTGCAGCAGCTTGCCTCTCAGCGTGATCTGCTCCGCGTCCACCTTGTACGGGTTTTCCACTGCACACAGGACAAAGGGTTACACCGCACAGCCAAACCAGGGCTACACCGCACAGCCAAACCAGGGCTACACCGCACAGCCAAACCAGGGCTACACCGCACAGCCAAACCAGGGTTACACCGCACAGCCAAACCAGGGCTACACCGCACAGCCAAACCAGGGCTACACCGCACAGCCAAACCAGGGCTACACCGCACAGCCAAACCAGGGTTACACCGCACAGCCAAACCAGGGCTACACCGCACAGCCAAACCAGGGCTACACCGCACAGCCAAACCAGGGCTACACCGCACAGGGTCTGAAATAAGCACACAGCTCTGAGCAGCCCATACTGTTCAACAGAGACTTCAGTTCGCCTCAAGGATTATACCTGTACCTTAATCCCAAGTGCAGTAAGCAGGTCATTCCAAGTGCACTATGCAGATCACGAGTCAACAGACACTGCCATTGCTCAGCCAGGCAAACACTCACCTAAACCAGCTAATCTGCGAAATACATTCGCTTTAATCTTAATCCTTCAGGTTTGCTGGTGAAATCGCGCAGTGCCTGTATAATTACCCTGAGCGACGTATGGTTTTACTCCAGCAGGTTCAGTCAGCATTAGCACTCTGGAGTTGAACTGAGAAAGCTTAACTTCAAAGCTTTCGCACCGAGAGGTAAAGGGGGTTCTGATTGGCCGTTTGGCGTAATCTGTTCCCGGACGGAATACTCACAGATAATGGCGTTCTGACACACCGAGGTCATCACTGCCCGTACAAACATGTTGGAAGAAGTCTGCTGCTCGTCCAGGTTGGCCTAAGAGCGGGGAAAGGGCACAGGTCGGAGGTCAGCAGCCGAAACGGTAACGCGGCAGATTACAGGAGCAGCCAAAGGAATCGTTAAAGGTCAAGTGTGGATCGGCAAGAAAGCGCAGAGCGAGGGGGAGTGAGGAACCCTCACGCACCTCCACCCAGTCGTAGATCCTCTGGTTGTCGGCCTTCTCCTCGATCAGCTTGTCCATGTGTCTGCACAGTTCCTCAGACGACAGCTGCTCCTTGCTGGTCTTCTCGGAGTCATCTCCCAGCGTGAACTCCACTTTCTGCGGGGCACACATCTCCAGTTAGTGCTCAGTTCCCCATACCCCTGCCTCACCTATAGCTGGTCTACCACCTCAGCAAGCATTTCAATCCTCACATCCTACAATGTACAGAGGCCTTTTCGACAGCAGTACACAGGAACAAGCACTTCTCCCAAGCTGTTCTCCCCTCATCTCCCCAGTGCCCTGTGCGTGCTCACCGTCTCCGTCACAAACTTGTTGACATCCTCGTCCTCCAGGAGGAAGTCCTTCCAGCTGAGGCCTGCCTCTCTCCACAGCACCCCGGCCTTCTTATGGCTCTGCGAGACAGGGGGACGCGGTTACTCTGGGGCCTCCTGGGAGGCTGTGACCACGCTGGGGCTCGTGGGGCAGTACTCACCATTCCTTTGCACAGTAAGGTCAGGATCTCCGCCAGCAGGATGCCAGCCTTGCCCAGCGGGACCAGTGGTTTGGACACCTCCCTAAAAAAAGGTGGGTGAACGATACCAGGTCAGCCTCATCCTCTGCCAGTCGCCCTCAGATTTTCATTGGAGTCAGAGGAGGGCGCTAAACCAGCGTCAGAGGCTACATTAGCGTCTGTGACAGCGGCCTGCGCGTTCGGGCCATGGCTAACCCCTGAGGGACTGGCGCTAAGCCGTGTAAGCCGAGCGGTGGACTCACTTGAAGAGCTCTCCCATGGGGATGCCTCCTTCATGGAGCATGGGGCTGATGATCTCAGCCAGGTACAGCCAGATGTGGGGGATATCTATCGCCATGTCCTCCGCCACCTCCAGGATCTCCTGCAGCCTGTGGGCACACATCAATATCGTTACACACCAAAACGAGGAAAAACACTAAAACAACCCAAAGCTAACTACACAACTCAGAAGGTAGGTGGTCAGCAGGCAGTTGACGCCAAAAACATGCAGCCCACAGAGACACTGCTGAGGTGAGAGGAGGTTTATGGGTGGAGTGCAGATCCCCGTTACTCACCCCTTGTAGTACTGCTCGGTGGGCAGAGTGCCGGCCTTCACCAGCTGGTGCAGGAGGAAGCCCATGTGCTCTCGGGCGATGGTGCTGCGCTCCAGCGTCGACTCGATGCCGTTCCGCACGAACACGAAGAGCAGCTGTGCCGAGTTCATCTCCTGCACGCACTGCAGCGCCTCCTGTGGATGGGACGAGGAACAGCGGCGGTCAGGCTGAGCAGGGGTGGGGGACGGTCCTGCTGCTAGGGATACGCGTAGGGACTATTTGTTTTTACATGGGTCTGAGAATGTGAGGCAAGGTTGTCAACAGGGTGGCAGGGGCCTCAGGGAGCTGCCAGGGGCCTGGAGAATTTCCGTAGACACAGGGGAAGGGTTTAGAGGGGCCCTGGGGGCAATACGGTTGAGAACCTCTGACTAGCAGCAACAGCAGAAGAGACTCGGGTCTATTTGACTAAAAAACATTTTTAAAAAGCGAGGCTCAGAACACAGGAGCAGGCAGGGCCGTCTCTGCTGACCTTCAGGTCGTTGATGTGCAGGTACTCCTCGATGATGGCTGTGGACTTCTTCTCCAGCTCTTCCTCGCTCATGGCAGGCTTGGCCTGGGTGGGCGGGGGAGTGGGCGCAGCCTCGCGCTTCACTGAGGACGCAGACGGACAGGGGGTCATTAGAGACCATGATTGACAGCATGAACCTCACTGAAATGCAGCACGGAGGGTGAACAAACGGCTAAAACATTTCCTAAACATCAAATGCTCATGATCGACAGAACACAGCGGCCATTTTGTGCTCTCCCGGGCCTGTCCCAACAGTTTCCAATCCCCCAGCAACGCTCCTCCTGGTCCCCCTGGTCCCCCTGGCCGGAGCACTCACCGGTCTCCTTGCTCCGGGCGCGGTCCCGGTCGCGGCTGCTGCGGTCGTCGGTCATGCTGGACACCCTGCGCACGGGGTCGGCAGACCCGCGCCGGTCCCTCTCCCGGCTGCGCTCCTCCGTCTCCCGGCTGTAGCTCCTCTTGGTGACGGGGGGGCGGTTGCGGTCGCCCCTCTCCATGGCGCGGTCGTCCCGGCGGTCGAAGCCCCGGTCCAGGCGCTCGGGCCGCTCGAATCGGTCGCTGCGCTCGCGGCTGGAGCTGCCCCTGTGGGGCGGGAGGGGGAATCAGACCCTGCCAACGGCACACGGCCACACTCAGCGCTGCTTTGGGAACAGGGCGACAGACTGACCTCTGAGGGACCCTCCGGTCGCTGTCAGCAGGGGGGGCGGACGCCGAAGGCGCGGACTGCTGCAGGGCGGAGAAGCGGTTCAGGGTGCTGGTGGCAGGGCGACCCGACTCAGGAGCTGGAGGAAGAACAGACATTGGGCTTCAGTGTGCTAATCCTGATAGTGTACAGCAGCAGCCCGGTGAGCGCCGTGACCAGTATGAGAAATACAACACTGCCACCTAGTGGAGAAGAGTGAAATGACACAGAGCTGCTCTAGTTTCTGTGGAGCTCAGTGTGTAAAACGAGAAGCACACAGCGGCCCTGGCCTGAGGGACACCCACCTGCTTCTCCTCCACTGGGCTTGGAGCCCGAACCCCCGCTGCTGCCTTTGCCCCAGCTGCCCCATGTGCCTTTGCCCCCAGGGGCAAGCAGCTGATTGTTGAAGTCCATCGCACCAGGCTGGGAAGGAGGAGACAAAAGCGGTAAGAGACCACATACAAGCAGACACGTCCTCCATTTCCCCTGGCGGGCATCTGCAACACCTCGTCCCCCCATCGCCTCACCTTGGTGATCTTGCTCAGCCTGCTGGTGTCGATGGGCCGGTTTTTAGTGGAGATGGGGACGGTGTTCCAGCCCTCGTCTTGCGGGACGCTGATGCGGCTCCCGGGCGGATGGGGCCCCCCACGGCCCCCACCCCCGCCCCCGCCTCCGCCTCCGCCTCCGCCCCCGCCGCCTCCCCCTCCGCCCCCGCTGCTCCCGCGGGTGTCCTTCTTATTCAGGAGCTGCTGCTGCACCTTTATCTGCTCCCTGTGCTCCTCCAGCTCCGCCTCCTTGTGAATCTGGTCGATTGTCTTGGGCCCCTGGTCTCCTCTCCTGGGCACCCAGACGTTCTGAAAGGGCAGTGGGTTCATTAGACACGTGTGCAGTGTTCTTCAGGGGTAAAAAAAAACACTGCAGCAGATACAGCCCTGCTCTGACCTGACAGTGCTGATACTGCTTGATAGAATCGGGTCTGTCCCCTCCCACAGCCTTGCCGGGGAAAGGAAAGTGAAACTGCAGATGTTTCTGGGAAGCCAGAGCCCGGGAGGGAGGGAGGAGAACCCAACGGCACTCTGCCCGGATACAGCGCCCCTGAGCGCCAGCTTCTCATGGGCCGGAATGGCCTCGCCTAAACGGATCACTACCCACGGTCTGCTTTTCCAAATCAACCGCCACTCATCTGTAGATTGCACCCCAAACACTAGACTTTTTCCAGACGGTTAGTAAGTGGGTTCAGCAATCCGATCCTGGATTGGCGGTCAGACAGAAATACCCGGGGGGGGTAAAGACACCTTGAGGATGTTTCCATGCCTCCATCTGCATCCAATGCTTCCTGACACACACAGAGGCAAAGCAGCAGATATTTTATAATACTACATTGTTAAGTGAGCTGATCGGATACCCATTAGGCAGAACATCAACTCTCCTAAAGGCTACACACACGGCAGTAATGGACAAGAAGTTTCCGGCGAACCACACCAGTATTCTGGGGCAAAGCTTCCATGTGTGCTTCGCAGTCCGACATGGAGGTAAAGGAGTTCCAACATTGCGGTGGCACAATTTTGCTAAAGTTCACTTCGATGTTTCGATACGCAAGCCAAGCGCAACAAACAGCCGGCTATAACACTAATCAAAACATTTGACACTTTGCCCCAGAATACTGGTGTGCCTCGGCGGAAACATCTGCATTATAAGAAATAGTTCGATCAAAATGTGCATTTTTTTTTTTGCAAGTAACTGTGCCATTATGATTTGAAACGTTGCTGTGGAGTTTTCCCAAATGTAAAGTTTCAGCGCAGTGATTACCAGAAAATGAAGGGCCATTATATCACTGAACTGAATTAAAAAAAAAAAAAAAGGTTTTGCTGAGATGCAATATTTTTCAGGACGGACTGAAAGTATAAGTGGAAACACTTTAATATTTTTTTTGGGGGGGGGGGAACTGTCCCTTTGAATGTGAACCTACACGCACGCAGAGTTCAGAGCGGTATGGAAATGTCCAAGAGTCTGCCCCTTCCGTGCCCCAATTCTGATGGTGGTTATGCCACCAGTAACTGAGGTAACTAGTTCAAGGAGGCGGGGGCAGCTTTACCAGCATGAGGAGCATGTACTGGGTGGACTGTGACTCAGTAACAAAGGTCACATTTACTTTACACTGCAGTAAATTAAATGTATATAGCGGACGCTTCTGCCCAAAGCCATGTACAATAGTACTCCAGTGCTAAACAGAGACCTATGAAAGTTTTACAGACCACGCAGAACAAATAAAATAACACACACATTGCATTGTGAGAGTGAGAGGCAAGCTATAGAGTTTGTCCTTAAAGGACCTAAAGTTACCTCAGAGTTGAGTGTCACTCTTCAGTCATTTTTTGGAGGAAAGTCACGGCACTGTGTGCTGGCAGGGACATTAGACTACCGAGGGGCTTCCCAAGTGTTTGCTCAGCCTTTTCCGTTCAGGTGAGCCCGCAATGGTACAATATTGTCAAGGTCGGGCTGTTGATAAAGTCGGCCAAAGTAGGTGCACTCACAGAGACGAGATAGAACAAAAGGTTTGAAGTGTTGGAAGTAAAATTAAAGATTAACTTGAAAATACGTAACATCTGAAATGGGGTTACCCAAACACATCACCACGGTCAGGGTTCCCACTCATGACAGCAGCTTTTAAGTTAGGATTCAAGTTCCCAAGCATTTTTTGGTGCGAGTCGGGTACTTTTGGGAGGTGGACGTATAATTGAGGCACACGGTTACACTACTTACAGACACACACGATTATCCAGTGAAATTGACAGACCCAACTGACTGTGTAATTTATTAGAACTAATATTACCAGCCCAAGCAAGCAAGAGGCATTACAGGCAAAGCCAGAAAGGACGTTTTGCTTTCATTTTGGGAATTATTTCTTGATATAAAGAAAACAGGGAAATTTGATCTCTTCATGTCTGAATGTGGTCAATCAGGTGAAGTATGAGTTGGGTCAGGTTCAGAATAAGGGGACTTTAAGGTCAGGATGTACATCAGCAGGGAGGACCTTACCCGTCGGAGGTCCAGCACGTCCTGCAGCATGAAACGGATTCGAGACGAGGTCTTCCTCTCCTTGATTATCTTCTCCATCTGGTTGAAATACTGGTCCATGCGAGGCTGTGACAGGTGGGATGACTTAAGAGTTCAGTTTGTGTATGCGATATGAGGCGTCTGTACTAGAGTGTGTGGGAGGGTGTGCGTGAGAGAAAGCGCGTCCCTGGTGACGCCCATGCGGCGCGGTTCGGCCGGCGCAGTACCTTGGCTTTCTCAAAGTCCAGGTCCTTTCCGATGGTGGACAGCAGGCGACAGAGGCACTCCAGCGACTCCTCGTCGTGGTTCTTCAGCAGCTTGACGATGCAGTCGTGCATGATGGCTTCTGTCAGCATCTTCAGCTTGAAGAGCTCGCCGATGAACTTTATGTTCCCGAGAGACCGCCGTCGGGCTTTGTCCTTGGAGTCGTCCAGCTCCTCCTTGAGACGCTGTTTCTCCTCCCCCTGGACCCCAGGCCAGAGAGAACACATCAGTGGAGCCCACAGAAGCTTTTAGAAAAAGCTTTTATATTTTATTTAAACGTAATAAGAATCCTTGAGATTTTAGGTAATTGTGGATAAAGCAAATCAATAATGCCATTCAACAGATTCAAAACTGTGGAAAGACATGGGAAACAATTTCAATACTAAATCAAGATGTTTGATGGATGAGCACATAGAACTGCATGGGCTCCACTTCATTCCGGGCGTTCCCATCTAAACGCACCCAGATTCCTGTGCTGAGTCATAATCATTTTTGAATCCCTGTGTAATGATTCACCACTAACCACTAGTCTTCCAGCTCCCGACAGAAAGCGTTCAAAGATGACCAAGTTTAGAATTGCATGTTTACCACCGCAGCAGCATCCAACTCCTTCTGCTTCTTCTCGAAGATCTCGTCGTCATCCTTGTCCTTCTCAAACTCCTTCTGGCAGCGGTTCAGCAGCAACTTGCGGAAATTCACAGTGACTCCCGGCTTGTCAGTGGTGGGGACTTTAAGCTGGGGGAGAAGCAAAATATGTAAGGTGCAAAACTAGAGGTAGGCTAGTTAGCCTAGCACCATTCATACACACTAAGCACTTATCTGCAGTCTCCTCTGCTCAGCTGCTGATCAGGTCCCACCACACAAACCAAAGTAGCAAGGCTACACTGTATAAAGAGCATCCAGAACAGCTGTATGGACTATTTTTGTCATTCTGCATTCAACTTGACCCACATTTTGCTCCTCAGTTCCTCATATCCATCACTTGAGATCAGTGGCCCAGACACGTGGCACAAAATGGAGGTCATCAATGGAGCATAATCACAAGACAGACGGACGACGGACTCGACACTCACCCCCATAAGGCAGCGGCACATGTTGGCATAGGCAACGGAGAAGTTGGGCTCCGAGATGGCCTTCTCAAAGATGAGGTCGATGACGCCCTTCAGGCGCTCCTCGGTGTCGATGGTGAGCTCCGTCACCTGCTTCATGAGCTGCTGGAACATCTGGGGCGTCAGCTTGTTGAGGATGCTTCTCACGCGGCGGAACAGCTCCTGGGTCTGGGCGATTTCGGGGTCCTCCTCGGTCTTCTCTTTGGTCACCACCTTCTTCGCCGACGGCTTCCAGGCCTTTTCGGCCTTGTTGAGCTTCACGTCCTCGGTGAGCGAGACGCTGGCGATGATCTTCCGCGGCTCCTTGCGCTGGCCCTGCTGGGACCGCCGAGGGCCTCCCATGCCAGAGGGCTGAAGAGCAAGAGGACGTAGGTCAGATTCCCATTCCAACACATATACACCCTTAAACACATTACCATTCAGCATTATACAGACTACTTATCCTCTTTAAGACCGATTCCGTCACAAGGTACATTTCATAATCTTGCTATAACTATGCATTACTAAATGTTGTTTTGAGCGGCACTGAATTTCTTGTACCATGGTGCTCCTTCACCAATTCATCCTAAATACGACAGCCACACACACACACAGCTCTGCCTAAGTCAAGACGAACTTCAGAATGCTTTGATGAAATAAGCGCTGTTCCAATCAAACTTGGTTAAGTATTCCATTCCTTCGCTGAGTGGAGGACCTCACATCCTACTCAGATTAATGGGACAGTATTGATAGTGCTCACCGGCCCTCTGCCACCCATAGGCTGCCTCCCCAAATTGGCGAAAGGCGGGGTGAAGTCTGGCCCGCAGTTCATGCCAGTGAGACGGCTGGGGTCGAGCGGGCGCAGGGGAGTCTTGTTCGCCTTCAGAGGAGGAGGAAGAAAGAGTCAGCAACAGGTTTGGCCGCCGAAGCAACCTGAATAAAACCAATGGGTTTCGTTGGTCCTCCTGTTCACCAGGAGGCGGGCAGACGTACCTTATCCAGCACCACTTCGGTGATGTGCGGCAGTCCCTCGGGTTTATGCATGCTGGCGCTGATGAACTGGAAGCCCAGCAGGAACTCGCGGTCGTATTTCTTCTTCTCTTCGGGGTTGATGGGTTTCCATTGCTCTGAAAGTGGCCGAGGCAGTGCAGAGAGGTAAGCTGGCAGTGCCAACACAACTGCCAAAAACATTCAGCAGTGCCAGCAGGAGGAGAACACAAAGCAGGAGAGGGTTTTTGCTAAAAGGCCAAGGGTGGGGTCCATGACAGCAACATGCTAGGGTGGGGGGGGGGTGAGGTAGAGAGGGACCTCAGTACCCTAAGGCTGGCAATAGGAGAAGCTCATAAGAGGTAGAAGAAATGATTGGGTGGAATTAAAGCACCTTCTTTGTACTGATACTTCAGGTCTCCAGGCTTGGGGGCATCGGGTTCGATGTTCTCTGCGTCGAGCTTGTCCTCCTTCTCCTCCCAGGTCTCGTCCACCTCCTCTGCAGCAGCGGGGACAGGCTGCACGGGCACCGACTGGGCCTGCTCTGGCTCAGGGGGGCTTTCCACCACCTGCTCCTGCGTGGAGCACCGAGCCGTGAGCGTCGGACAACATTCTCACTAAAGCAGGAGGTGCAGGTCTCAACATTCTCAGAAATGAGTTTTGCATTCATTTAAATCGGTTTGATTATTCCGTGAACTGCCAATTACACAAATGTTGAAAAAAGAAATATATTTGAATCTGAACGTGGTACTATATTTCACATCAAATTAAATGTATGCTTTTACTTTAAGAGGCATCAAAATCACACAGGAGAGACGCAAAGGAACAGAAAAACAAACCTGTATGAGGCCAAGCAAGCCCTTTCATTTCAATGGTAATTTTTACCTCAGTGTAAAAGTGGCATTAATGTGCAACAAAGCTGGTTAATTAGTGCTCTCCCTGATTGATATTGGCAGGATAATTAGCAGCTGCTGACACCAGCCAGCCAGCTTTAGTGCTGATCTGGGAAATGCCTTTGGCTGTTCAACCAAACACAAGCAGACATGACAGCAATCATGCACTCAAAAATGCCAATGTGAACCAGCAAGAACATCTACCACAGATCAACAAGAAACATAATACAGGCATTGAGCTGGACTAGAAAGCAGTGTGACAAGCATTGTTTATCGAAAGTTAATCTATCAAATGGCTCACATTGAATGTTACATGCTCCATTTTAAACTGCATGTTAAGTGAGAAATGTCTTAAACGCTGTAGTTTGAAAGAGGCCTGCAAATTCTCTTGGCCCAAAACAAACCTCTTTAAAGGCATCCAAGATGTCTCCCACAGCCTCCTTTTTGTTCAGGTCCTTCATTTTTCTCTTCTTCTTTGGCACAGACACAGCAGCTGGTGGGCAGGTGAGACACGAGCGCGTTAGAACAGTGCAAACAGGTTGACACTCTGCAGGCTGATCCCCTACGCACTGCTCCTCAGTTCCTCATTCCCATCACAGCATTTCAGTGGCCCAGACACGTGGCACAAAATGGAAGTCATCACCGGAGCAGAGAGGAGGGACAGAGGGACGGGTACACACCTTGCATAGAGATCTCCCCTGTGGGGGCGGCAGCGGCGGCAACGGCAGCCTGTGGAGGAGGCGTGTCCTCCCTCTCCTCAGCAGGAGGGGGCGGGGTCACGGCAGCGGGAGGCGGGGCCACAGGCGTGGCGACGGCCGTGGGTAGGGCCTCCGGTTGCTGGGCGACCTCGGGCTCGACGATGGGGTCCATGTCGGCGTCAGGCGACTCCTCCGACGCCTCCTCCTGGCTCGGGGCCCCCGGGGCGACCAGGCCGTTGGAGAGCATCAGCTCCTCGGGCTGGGTGATGGGCGAGACGGGCGCGGCGGGCGAGTCCTGGGGCACCTCCGGTTTGGGCGGCGGGGTGTCGACCCGCTCTTCAGTCAGAGGCTCGGCGCCCAGCCCGTTAGCGGTGGAGGGCGGAGTGGGCGGGGCAGCAGCAGCGGGCGCGGGGGCAGGTGCAGGGGCAGGGGCAGGGGCAGAAGGCACAGGGGCAGGTTCCAGGACCACAGCCTGCTCCTTCTCCTCCACTTCCTCTTTCTTCTCTTCCTCCTCCTTCACTTCCTCTACCTCCTCCTCCACCTCCTCCTCCTCCTCCTGTTCCATCTTCTCAGGCTCGGGGGATGCGGGCTGTTCCTCCGCGGCGGGAGGAAGGGGGTCCGCGTCCGGGGGCGGTGTGTCAGGGGGGGTGGGAGCCGGGGGTCCCGTGGGGGCATCCACGATGTCGCTGACGGGAACGTCCGGCGGGGGTATGGGGGAGGCGTTGGGAGTGTTGATGGGAGACTCCCCGGGGGGGATGGGCACCTCCATTAGGGGGGCCACCCTAGTGTCCGTTTCGGGCTTGCCGTCACCTGCGGAGGGCTCTTTAGGGCTGGCCTCCGTGGGCTTGCAGGGGGGAGGAGTGGCGGCGGGCGGAGGCTTCGCTCTGTCATCTGCAAGCAGAACGGGAGCGTGAGGATCCACAGCCGCGCTCACCTGTCAGAGCAGGGCTGAAGCAGCAGAGCAAAGCACAGTCTCTCAGGACTCACCTGGTCCAGCAGCCAAAACTGCAGGTGTCACGCTCTCACCGTTGGCCTGGGTGAGGCCTCCTTCCAGCCCCTGCATGCCAGACTGGGGGGGGGGGGGGGGAAACGAGAGTTATTTTTCACACCGAGCCAAACGCAAAGAGACCGCCTCAGAGCTGCCCCCACACAGAGGAACACAGGATATCCAGGGTAGAGACACGTTGGGTTCACGGGGGCCGGGGACGCTCACCTGCGGAGGTGTCGGGGTGGAGGCAGTCCTGCCCCCGGACATGATCTCCTCTGTGATGTCCCGGCCGCCCTGGTTCGGGTCTCGTATTCTGATCTGCAAGAGCGAGAGCGGGGTTAACACAGGAGCAGCGCAGTCAGGACCCATGAGAAGGCAGTACACTGGAGAAACACCGCTGCACACGCATGGCAGCCCGGGGCACAGAGGGCAGGGACTGCCAGCAGCAGCCTGCCAGGGCGGCCAGAGCCCACGTACCCTCTCCCTGCCAGCCTCCCCGAACCGCCAGCGGGGACAAAGTGACCGGGGAGCCGTTACAAACAGAACAGCCTCCTGTGGAGCCAGCTCTTTGCAGCTCTCAGGAGTTTAAAATTAAATAAACCAGACAGGAAGCGTTGGCCTGCTGGAGACGCACGGTGACTCAGAAAGAACGGAATCGCTACGCGTGCCAGAGAGAGAATTCTTTCATTCACTCGCGCAAACACAAAGACGGCAGCGCTGAGAGCAGCCATGTAGCAGCAGCACAACCTCCATTTCAGCCTGTTGAAGAAATACAGCAGCTGTCATTGGAGAAACTGCCAACTTGTCGCTTGGAACGAACAACCGCCGAGCCTTCTTTTTCCTGACGCCCCGTGAAAAAAAAGCAGAGCGAACAGACGTGGAGACCACCACATGCGCAGCCCAGGAGACCTTTCTAACAGTCACACTTTGTTCTCTGCACACTGATAACGCTGTGCTTACTGAGCGTTCTGGGAACGACCTGAGAGTAAGGCACATGTTCCCCCCCCCCCCGCTCCACCTGGCACGGAATCGCGCGTTACCTGCCTCCGTTTGCCGAACCGGCTCGGCAGGGGCCCTGCGCTAGCGGGCCTCCCTCATCCTGGGGCCGGGGCCGAGCTCCGGGCCTGCGGGCCTGCGCTGAATACCGGGGGCTCTTTCGCAAGCGCCGCTGAGGCTGTGTGCACGGGCCTGGGCCTCCCTCCCCACGCAGAGCGGGAGCAGCAGCGAGGGAGAGAGAGAGAGGGAGAGAGGGGGAGAGCGTGGCTGGCCTCTCCGAGCAGCAGCGCAGGAATGCACCTCCCCGCCCACCGCGCTCCACACGCCACAAAGAGGGCCGTGCGGGGGGAGAGGAGGGCTGCACACTTTTCACTTTGCCATTCTTCTCTCTCTCTCTCTCTCCCCCCCCCCCTCAGAGGCTGAGACGAAAGGGGGGGGGGGGGGGGGGAGCTGCCACAGCGGCAGTTAAGGCCGCTCCGCTTCCGGGGTGGGCAGAGGGAGGAGCCGGGCTGGATGTGGGAGCCACGTGGAGCCGCTCCGTGTGCTGACATGTCCCCCCCTGTCCCCCTCCCCCGCCGGCCGGCACGCTGCCAGAGCAGCGCAAGCAGCACAATACAGCCGGAGAACTTTCATTTCCCCCGTCACAAAAGCAGAAAACGCAACTTACCGGAGAACGCGCGTCGACGCGGTCCGCTAAGCGCAAGGCGCGCGACAGGGCACCGCTGCCTGAACGTCTACACCTCCCACAGCCTGCCCCCACCCCCACCATCCCTTCCCCCGAACATCCTGCCCTCCCGGCGGAAGAGCAGCAGGCACATCTGCACTCACTCGCTCCGGGATCCTCCGCGCTCCTCGCTCACAGCCCTAACTCTCCTCCATTTTCCCAGCTCTCTGCGCCGTGCTCTGGAGAGACACGGAGCTGGAGTTTGTCTGTGTGAGTGCGGGACCTTGAGCACGCAGCAGAAATACTCCTCTGTCCAAAGTCCGCCCAGCTAGACACAGCCAGCTCCGCACTCCCACACTGATAAACAAGCCAAGTCAACCACAGTGCACAGCAGAGCTAGGCCAGGCAAATCGACCATAGAGTGCAGTGCAGCTAGACCAGTCAAATCAACCAGAGTGCAGTGCAGCTAGACTAGTCAAATCGACCATAGAGTGCAGCACAGCTACATCTCTCTCTGGAGTCCAACTTGATCACTGAAGCCACCGATACACAGACCCACCAGACGGGCAGACAAGATGGTAAAGGTAGGGGTTTGCATCACAGCACAAAAGCCCCAGTAATGGTTTACCTCTGCCCCAGAAAACGTCCTCCTTTCTATGGACACGTGGGACATTATCAGAGTTTACAGAAACACTAAGGAATGTGTCAAGGACAACATAAGCGTGACCCTGAGACCCCAAGGAACACGGTCTCAAAGTGGGATAAACAATAGACACCACCACTGAGGAGCAGCAGGTGGAGGAACATAGTCCACCTCCGTCTTCTAGTTGCTTCACACGTCAACGTCTGACGTCTGAAAGGTGAAATCAGTGTTCAAGCTACAAAGCTATATGCTCGCAAGATGTTTTATCTTGCGAATCTTCAAAAATGCTTTCAAACAGCATTTTTTTTTTCTTCATTCAATTGTATATTTCAATGAAAGGCTGCAGGCTTAGCCTACGGTACTGACTTCAGCAGGGTTCTGATTCACAGCTTAAAGGACAAAAGCAGTTAGGCAATATCAATATACTTCAGAATCTTTTGAAAAAAAACGTATCACTAGTATTTGTGAAAGGAAAACATGCATTTCTTATAATTCAGTGACCACAAAATTAATTCAGAGAACCAAACAGGATTCAGGTTAATGCAACAGGTAAATACAACAGTTACCATCCACAACACTGTTCAGAAAAAGAAGCTAAATGCCAATGAAATTTTTTTCTGAACATCAAAATGACATTAAATAACTAAGGCTGAACAGTGAGCTTCCATCAGTCAATGGACACATGAGCAAACACAAGTTAAAATTACTCCATCACATGATGGCAGGCCATGCAAATTGAAGATTCAAGTTAAAGAAACACTTTAAAACTAGCAATAACTTAAGCATCACAGTTTTTTGTATGGAGAATGTCTTCAAAAAGGTACTTAAAATACCAAGCACAAACCTTGGAGGAACCTGGGGGCAGTACCTGTTTTCGCTCCCGTTTGGGTGGGATCTGCTGCTGCTGTGGGGGGGGCTGTTGTGGCTGGGGGGGGTTCATCATGACGGAGGGGGCCGGCACCGTGGGGGCGTACTGCGGCTGCGCCGGGTAGTAGGCTCCGGCTGTGGGGGGGGGGGGGGGGAGGAAGTCAATAAACAGTCACACAACACCATAAACAAGCCCTCCGGTCCAGCTAGCAGGGACATGGGGGGGGTTTAAAGATACGCAGGGTTTCTTCGCGTAACCTGGCTTCACAAAAAACCCAACAACCGCTATGGGGCTTAACTGGTACTACAAAACCGACTTGTGAAGTGAAGACGGGCTTTGTTGACCAAGAGCTGTGCGCGTTCCAGTAACAGCGGAGGTGTATGCACAAATTAGTCTAACGCAGTGTAGCTAGGGCTGTAGGCTACTTGAGGCATATTTCTCACCTGAGGAAAAACTGATATAAAAGCATATAATGGACTGATATGAAGAACATAAAAAAAGAAAAAAAATACCCAGGCGAATTTCAGTAACACCATGGGTTGGCAAAAATTGCTAATAATATAACCAACAGATTTACACCATCATAACACTCATAACGAATACCTACAATCTCACTAATTGTCCAACACTATTTCTGATGAGGGAATAAGGCTTCATGTTCGGGAGCTCCTAAAATTTAACTTATATTTAAAATGATTATGCCTGAAGCTAAAAAGGTTTATGCTTTAACTTAGATTATTCTTCAGCTCCAGTCTTACAATAAAGGGAAGTAAATATTGGTGTGCAGGGTTATGTCAACTAGTGTATTCTCTCTGTTGAGGATCTAGCTAAAATTTTTCATAGGCTCCAAGAGTAACCACGGAGAAAGCGAGCAGATTCATTTGGTCTCCGTCCAACAAAAAACAAACAAACACCAAGTGCTACAGGGGAGTCGTGGAGAGAGGTCAATTTCCAAGGAGTTGATCGGTCAAAGGACGGTGCTTCATACCTTTCAAGCCGATAGCCAGAGCATAACCCGGCCGTGACCAGGTTAGCCATGCAGCATATATTGCCCTGGAGATACGCCCAGCATTAAAGTAACTCAGTAGTACGGGAAACCAAGGGTTAGAGGTTAAGGTACCTCGCTAACCCCATAATCTCACTTGGTAATAACCCACCCAGGCCTGCCTCCTGTACAACCCACAGATATGCATGACATTCTACGCAAGTCTTCCACTCCAACACTGAACATTTTAATGCAAGTTTTCCGCACAATCAATATGTGAAATACCACCTTTATGTAGGCAACTCCCCTTTTGATTGGTAAGTGTATTGAAATACCCATTTAAAATGTTACTTTGAACACAGCTAAGTTCATAACTTGATTTGTTCCTAAAAAGTCAAATTTTAACAGCTGATTTTTAAAGAAAGAAGCACTTTGCCTTACAACTAATTTTGGCTTAGTTTTTGAAGCTCATTTCCTGGTCTTGCAGAGACAGTGCTGTCGGCTCCTGTATAGGCCTATCAGGCGCAATGCTCTCAAAATCCAAAGCCAATACAATTTTCTCCACAACAACATGCATTCACAATAGGCATTTAGTTCCTTGTCTAAGGTCTCCCTATGTGCAGATATTAAGTTGAGTCATTTGGACAATATTTTGTGGTCCAATCCGGGACAGACTTCAGCACTACCCAGTCATTAGCATCTTGCGTGCTTAGTGGATGATCTGGAGACGAGCTTGGCTTAATGACCATATAAGGGTCCCGCTTCTCCCTCCTGTGTAGTCAGACTCCACATTCTCTCAACATGGCAGCACAACCTGCAGATTCAAAACACGCGCCATATTTTTCTGCACTCCAAGTACAACACCGCAATATTCTAAGTCAGCTTTGATCCTCACCCCAGTAGAAATGCACTCCAAAGACGCCTTATGTTGAGTATTAAGCACAGATGCCTAAATTGAAGTGAAATCTTTAGAACTATTAAAAGTCCCCATTACAAAATAAACAGCTCAACAGGTTCCAGGCAGCCACCCCGAGTAGTCGGAGTAGTTTACACCAAGACAAGTGCGTTTTGAGTCCATCAAGTTGAGTTCAATTATTGAACCAGATCTCAACCGAAAACATGGCTTCATTTTACCAGAATTTATGACAAAAACTATGCAATATATAAGGACTCAACAAAGACCTGTATCAGTAAATAGACTTTACAGGGTAGGACTCCGAGACCAGGAGGTTAATAGGTAGTCAACAAAGTCAACAAACTACTTGTTAGTTAGTTGCCTTGCATGGTTATATAAATTGTTGCGGTAATTGGTGTGGTGACTCAAACTAGAGGCCCATGTTTGTGCAGCTTTAGCCTATAGACAGCGCTTAAGAGCATGAAGTGGATCATTTTGCATCGATTCACTAGCTTGTATATATTTGTCATCTGTGCTCCACTTTTGTTAGCTTTTTTTTTTAACATTATTAATAGAACTAAAAATTGAGTGCATGTCAACCAATGTTCTTTACACAGTGGTTTAATTCTGTTCATTTTTAAAGCAGGTGCGGTCACCCAAAGGTTGCAGGTGGATTTCCTGGGGGGGGGGCACTGGAGGTGTACTCGTGAGAAAGGTTACCGATCTCATGTTTCACATCCCACCGTACAGAAATCCAGTGTGTAAAATATAAGCAATGCGAGAGACCCCATGCCAGCTCAGTTGAGGTGATCCGGAGGATTTGGCATCACGGTCATCTGCTTTAGCTTTAGGAGAGCATCATACACATTCATCATTATATAAATGATACAAAGAATTTCAACTAGAGTAAATAAGACCAATTTGTTTGTACAACTGAGTGTTATACAACTTCAAAGCTCCAAGAACAATCTCACAAGCTTAATCATGAGATGAATTGAGAAGTAGACCACACAAGTTTCCTTCCTATTAATCGACCATCAGAATTTCTGCCATACAAAACACCTGATAATCCAAACGTTATGTGAAGAACAATATTTAATTGAAAAGTCTTAGAAAGTGGGCTCAACGAGATGGAAAATCAACAAGCTTTGGGTCCCCTGTCCACGGATGCAGCCAGAGACGATCCAAATACTCCCAAGCAAAGAATCCAGATGGTAAGTTCACCTGAACATCCATTTGGGGGGCACTAAAAGCACTGAAGCATACACAGATGTGCACTCTACAAGTGGGAGAAACCAGAAAGGCACTGGACTAAAGCAAAGGAATAAACAGGAACAAATACATTTTGAAAGAGTGTTTGCCAAGCTAGCACCTTGTAAAGCCTGTGATGGCTGCCCTTGGACACGTTTCAGCTTCACTGACACTAAAGCCTCCACATTTGTGACAAGGCAGCACACAGACTAAATATAGTCATGATCAACACAGAGCGAGGGGTGGGGGGGAGAGGGAGCTGGGGAGCGGGGAGGGGACAACAAGCGCATGGAAAACTCAAAAGTTCCTGGAAACCTTCACACCAATAAAGGCTTGAGACCCGACTCGCACCGACGAGAGAAAGCGAGAAGGGGGGAGGAGAGCCGAGCGGATCTTGGCGGAAAAGCGGCGGACTGAGACGGAACGCGCGGAACGTACCGGGAGGTTCTCTGCGAGAGCCGTGATTCCCCATCTGTGACGGGAGCGGAGCCGGAGCCTCGGGCGGAGGGAGGGGAGAAGGGGCTCTCTCTTCCCTGCCGCGGGAGGTCTTGCCTCCTCCCAGAGAGAAGTACGATCCCCAGCGGCCCCAGACACCGAGGGCGAGAGACGCGGGTGCTAGAAAGGGCCAAGAGCTTCTAGCAGCGATTCCGCACCTGACCCGAGTGGTGGGGCGGGGGGAACGCAGCCGCGTGACGGACATGCGGGGGCAGCAGGGAGGGGGGTCAGTAAATCAGTCAGCCCCTATTTAAAAATAACTGCCCCCCACTCTTCCCCCCAGTTAGCAGACTGGGGTGAGGGGGGTTTACATACAGGTTTCATTGGGCCTCACTCTTTACAGCCAGTGCCACCTAGAGGCCTGGCGCAAAACAGCAGCTGCGTTTGGCTAAACTCGGCACGGGTGGAAAAGTCCCAGTAGGGAAAGGCTGCTGAAGTAGAAGTGCTGAAAGAAACAACCACCCACTGCTCCTAATCCCTCACTACCATGGCAACAGGCACAAATCTGTTAACCGAGGATGGCGGAGAGTGAAGCTCTGGATTGTTGCTCCATTGTGAGCACAAACCCCCACCTCGGGCCCGTTCGGTATTGTGGCCTGCTCTGGCAGCGCGGGGGGGGGGGGGGGGGGGGGGGAGGGTTGCCTCACTGTCATACGGTCAGGGAGGGCGTCCAGCGTCAGTCAGCTGACCTGACGACCGGCCTTGTGATTCCTGGAATAGTCCGTGACATGCCGCAGGCACAACCGCGCGGTTAGAGCGGGGCCAGTCACCAGCGCTAACGGCGCTACAGCGTGTCAGAGGAGCGGCGTTCCCACAGGGGGACCGATTCAAATGTGACACGAGGAGAAGCCCGGCTGAGGGGCGGGACTAACGCAACCACCAATGGGGAGGGAGCTGCAGCAGAGCTAAGCCACATTCCACCGCAAATTAACTTAGAACACGGTCGCCCCAGAAAACAAAAACAAGCTCTACTGTGTGCTGCAATGAGTGTGTGTGTATTTGTGTGTGTGTGTGCGCATAGACATTGTTCCCTCTGCACCCACCAGGCTAATTCTACATCACACCCATGTGGGGAGGACACAAACTATCCCAAAAATGTGCCGATGCTTTCAAACAAGACCTGCCGGTCACTAACACAGGATGAACATGAATCTTCTCCAACAGCATAAATAATATCACCCCGTTTAAACCCAAAGCAATTTACACTCTTGATCAACACCCGAATCGTCTTACTTCCTTCAGTAATCGTTGCTACCGCCCCATTTGCGGACACAGTCCTTCTGTACTGGTGGCTGATGACACGAAAGTCAGAAAACAGGGAACACCGAAATTGTGGGATTAAAGAAAACTTTCTGATGCAAGTCTTCCCTACCAAGAAATGGAGCACAAGACCTATTGTACTTCGATTCACATTGACCAACTAGAATGGACTTTCCCGGTCCTGACCACAGATACTTGTACGCAGACGGACACAGACCGAAGTCAGTCCCTGAGGAGACCACAGTATAAGAGCTTTCAGGTACAAAGAGTGTTGAGAAAAACTGGCAGGAAAGGGGAGAAAAAAGGAAACTAACACGAATGGAAAGAAACACACCAAACGCTACTCACCAGGGACACGGGAATTGCTGAAAGCAGCACCATGGAGACAGTGGCAGCAATTCTAGTCCTCCACCCGTCCTCCCCCCCCCGTCCTCCAATAGTGATACAAAAAAAAAAAAGGCTCTGTACATGCAGCGATGCACGCAGAGGATGGGAGGGAAGAAAGGAAGGAGGAGAGGGGGAGAGCGACTGAACGGACAAAATGAAAGCTACAGGACCTCTGCTCCCATCGCTATCCTAGCAGTTTTGACGCACCGTAACCGTTTCATAACCCGTTTATCAGAACCCATGACCTGCAAACATGACCGTTTTACATATTGCACACGGATGGCAACAATTGGGAGAGTTCGCATTATGCTCTCCGACTGAAACTCAATGTACTGACCTAATAAAAATATTTGTATTACTCAAACACGAGGGGGATTCTTAACCACGTGGCTTTGATGAATTACAGCACAACCCAGAAATACTGCATGTGGCACTTTCATTTTCCCAACCAAAATAAAATCATGGCTCAACAATTCTCCGATTATAGGAGCATTGTTTCCTCCTGAAAATCAATGTGTGCTTACTGGAAAAATTATTTAGCATAAATGGGAGGCATTAGTGTGCTCCAAAATTTTTCAACTTAGGAACACATGTACTCCTTGGGAAAAAATGTTAGAGTAGACTTAATTGTAAATAATTAAATTGAAAGAGAACTTTGATGTTATGACAATGCATTGCAATGCAGTGAGATGACACTAGGACAAATGTCTATAGCTCACCGACT
Source organism: Conger conger (assembly GCF_963514075.1). Taxonomy (NCBI): domain Eukaryota; kingdom Metazoa; phylum Chordata; class Actinopteri; order Anguilliformes; family Congridae; genus Conger; species Conger conger. The sequence goes on along the minus strand of NC_083772.1, from coordinate 29,992,680 downwards.
ACAGACAAAGGCTCTGGGGTCATAGCTAAAGCCGCAGACCACAAGCAGTACACACCGACTATGCTCCCCAGGTGAGTGTTAGGTTGGATTATTGCTCATGGGGCGAGGCATGAAGTAAAACCTGCTCATAGCCTCTTTAAATGTTCCCATTACTAAGGTTTTCGTAATAAACAGTTTTGAAAACACCAATTATATTTTCATGCAGCTTTCCAGCTGCGGTTCTTTAAGTTCCAGAAAGGGTGATATTACCTTGGCCAATGAGCCGCCTGGAATGAGGTGGATGAGGTAGAAGATGGCACGCCTACCGTATTTACCACTGCTAAAGTGTGTGCGACCGGCGCAAGTAGAGAAGCCATTTTGTGGACTGAAAAACATGGTTGTGCACTCAATTCTGCGGCCATGTAATATTTGCCTGATATAACACAAGGACTATATTACCATAGGTGACTGGTCGAATGATATTACTTTTGCCAATGCAGGTCTCTATACAATGATGCATTGCCAGAGTTTCCTGTTGCATAAGAATGTATTTGATTTTATATGGCGCAGGGCAATCGTAGTGGTGAGATCAACGTGGTCCATCTTTAGCTGAAACCAGGGAATTTTCGCTTTCAATATTTGATGGATAATGATAGGCTACTGGTCTAAGGACTAAGCTCTGGCCAACAGATGGAACACAATATTTAAAAAAACGTTGGATAGTGATTACAAGTAGACTCAAATGTTGGAAAATTGTTGGATTTAATAAAATTATGAGCAGTGCTTACATGCAATTATAGCCTTTGTGCCACATTTGTCCAATGATGTTTTGCTTTATTTATATGCAGACACGGCATAGGGGAAAGCTAGGTTGTTTGCCCGTTGTTTGAATTTGCGTGTCGACGAATAAACACAGATCCTCTGAACTTCAAGAGACACCATACAATACGCCGTAAGTGAACTAACAGCTACAGATCGTAAGAGTTAGAAACTCAACTTGTCACTTTGTGATAAACAACCCTGTAACATGATATAAATATTGTAGTCACCAAATAAGTTTTCAATTTGCAGAAATTTGAAATATCAATGACATCAAAAATTTTTTATTTAAAGCACACTGACCATTTAAATTTAATAAAAATACCCCCGGATCCACGTTCCATCCAGGTTTTTCACCAAACTTTCATTGCAACATTCTCAACGAGGTAAGGTACTGCTTAGGTAAAAATCTGGTTATGTCCATCAGATAACATTTCAAATGTGTAGGGATAGACATTTGTTTTGGGCAATATATTTAACAAGAAAAATGACATGCGACAACCATCCCCAACAATGCATTGTAGCTAGTGACCACATAAAAAGCCCTCCCTTCACCGTATTCAATGTTGATAACTGTTTGAAGATGAATTAATAGCATAGAAGTATAGAAGAAAAACATCCAATGAGTTGAAATTTAACTTTGACATGAAAAACATTATTTATGAAACTACCATTTGGGTGAACTCTGACCCAAAACATAATATTTTGATACCAAAGTCTTTGAACAGTGCCTTCTTGGGAACGAGATGCAATCAGTGTGACAACCATCTCCGGTCTCCCCTAGAGAGCGGACAATTTCAAATTCCTTGAAGGGATATCATAGCGCAGCTGCTACACATGAGTCGGTCACTGTCCACCGTTCATATTTCGCAACATTTCAGTTCACGTTAGCTAGGTGTCGCAGTTTACATTTGCCTTAATTGGCTCAGTGAAACTAAATGACTTTCCTCTTGCATTCTTTGTGAATTTAAACGCAAGCCCGCACTCGCCACGATAATTCGACATGGTTAAAGGAAATGGTTATTATTTTAGTAACGTCGATATAAAATGCTAAGTCACACCCCTCAAGATGCATTCTGAGATGCATTATGCAGCCTTTGGTGATAAGTACCCAGCTTGCACTTGCCTGTCAAACTGAGTTCATGATGTGTCGAAGCGTCCGTTGGCAAAGCATGCAATGAAATGTAAATGTGCCGATGTATGTGCAGTTCTCGCTATTGCGTCGTGTTAGAGCGTTACCAGTTCAAAGCAACAGCATGCGTCCTACTATGCATTATTCCTGTTGAGTGGGTCACAAACCTCACTCCTCTAGGCGGATCCTGAATTAACCTAAGCACTAATAAAATTGCGTTCTCTTAAATCGCGATTTCGGTGTGAAAAGGATTCATCATACAGCCCTAGTCAGAACCGCGGCTTAAGACGGTATGATGGGCAAGCATTTGCTAACGCCAAATATTAGGGATGGGCTTTTTTTTTTTTTTTTTTTTTTTTTTTTTTTTTTTTTGTATTTTCATTTTTAGGATACATTTTTCGGTTGATTTTAAGAAATCTGGTGTTTGCATGGAAAAGTAACGAGTTTTTCCACATTTATGCCTAGTCTACTATTGTTCAAGGACACAAGGTTGCGTTTTAATTTAATTTGATTAACTATTCAACTCCCAGCCACGGTGCGCAATCACAAATTCCTATCCAGTTATTTGGGCTTGAAAGCTGGCAATACCAGTTGTCGAACTTGTCAAAAACTTGGTGTCATTTCGCATTGTCATTTTTACCCATAAAACCCACATCATACCCTTTTTTCGTTTGATTTCATTTTAAAGGGAATACAAATTCAACTGCCATTTCTGATTCGAATCGGATCAAGATGAACAAATATCGCGACAGAAAGGAGGAAGGTCGGATTTGATCTTCCCAGCTTTATCTTTGCCGCAGTCGATTCCTACGCAACCTGCGCTGTAATGACCTTGCACAATGGTATATTCTAAATAAATTAAGAGGCAACATGGCCTTAGCAATTAAACAAGTAACGTGCTGTGCAATTTACTTATATCTGGTAGATCGCGTTAGAAGATCGCCATTGTTTTTCTCCATTTAGAGATTTGTCAGGGTGCTTTGGCTGCGCATAATATCATGCAGGTGTTGAACCTAAATTTGACTCAACACTGAGGTTCTTACAGATTATCCTCGTCAAAATGTTGCTTGCCATAGCCTATTCCGCTGCGCTTGAATGGTGCTGCAATCATGTGAATTTAGCGGATGAAATTCTACGACCCCACTACTGTAGGCTACCCAACTCCAATCAAAATATTTAAAAGTCTTCAACTTTTTTCAAAACATTTACAAAAATAACAATCCCTACTAAATATTTATTTTTCCACTCAGCACTATATTAGTTAGACCAGATAATTTGGGTACCTAAAGCTTTTGGGCTCTAGCTAAGATGAGACAAGGCAGCTATGAAAATATATTGCTTGTTTACAAGCAAGTTTATCCAGCAACAAAAGAATCTAAGAGATTACCAGCTGATTGGCAAGTACAGCCCTTTAGGTACGTCCTTAGCAAGCTGAAAAAGCAATGACTCAGCAAGTTTTTGTAAGGCAAAATGACAATTTTCATCCTTTAGTTTAAATGTTTTACCACTTTTAGCACAGCTCGACAGGTTGATGCCAGGATACCCTGGCAGTGATCTGAGGCTCCCACTGGCATGATGAAATAAGACTGTCTGTGAGCTTGATTAATAATACATTCATCTCTGACTGGAATCAGAGCTTAAGAATGTCAGTCTAAACAGAAAAACATCCTCATTCTTTAAAAGAAAATGTAGTTCATACTGGGAATGCATGTTCAGAGGAATGCTTTCTTTAAAAAGCTTCACCTGAGACGACAGACAGCACGTGCACAAGTCTGGGGTCTCAGGCAGAGCTCTAAGCCCTGCGCTTCTGGTTCTGGGGTTCGGGTGAGGCCCCAAACAGAGCCTCTTACCATATGTACCATATTCTGCAGGGCTGGATCCGTAGAAGCCAGGGGTGCCTGCGGGGACCGGGTACTGCTGTGGGGCAGGGGTCACGTAGGTCGACCGGTACTGTGGAGAAACGCACAAGAACACGGACAGGGTCAGGTCCAGAACCCAAACTTTACACACGCAAAAGCAGCATCCCGTACAGACACAGCGAGTCCGCCCGACAGTCTGCCGTGGAAACAGGGGCCGAACTGGGACACGTCCGTAAGGTTTAAGACTCGATATTTCAAATGTACCACTCCAAAGATTTATTTTCAACCCTTACTTTTTTGATGTCTTATTTAAATCTGTGCCAAATTTGAATGATACAACCACAAGGCTGAGAACTACTCCAGATTGTTGGAGGCTGCTCCAGAAAATCCAGACTGTAAAAAAAAAAAAAGAAAAATATTCAAGCAAAGCCGGCCACACAGAGGCCTCCAGGAGAAGCCACGGCTGCAGAACACACGTTTGGTAAAACAGCAGTAATGTAGCACTAAGATGCGCCCACAAACAGTTCACATCCACAGATCTCTTAAACCTTGCTCACCAAAAAAGAAAAGAAGAATGTTACACACAACCCTGCATGACGGCGGTTCACACGCACACCACACACAAACGGCGAAAGGGCTCATGGCCTCTTCAGTAACTGGGGGAAGCCTTCGTTTACACCACACTAAAAGCACAGAGGAAACACTTACACAGGGAAAGGAAAGGCCGTTTTGTGTGGTCGGGTCAGCAGCGTGTCTGAGGCAGCGGGGCCAATGGGCAGGTGGAGGGATGCGGCACTTGGGAGAAACTCTACCTCCCTCTAGCCCTCTCTGCCTGGGCGGGGCCTCCGAGGGGCCGCACAATACGGAAGGCCCTGGAGCAGTCAGCTGATCTGCAACGGCCCTTTGTCTGAACGCAGGACCATTGAACTGAGGCCAGACTCAGCACAAACTCTCAGTGGGCCAGAGGATGGCTATGTGTGTGTGTGTGTGTGTGGGTGTGGGTGTGTGGGTGTGGGTGTGTGAGTGAATCGATGTGAGTCAGATACTTATGCCAAGCTGATACCACAGACCAAGGGCGGAGTTGGTGGGATAGCTTGTTCCTCAAGTTTTTCCACCCACTTGTATCCCAACCACCTTAATCGCATGTGAATTGTTACCACAATTTCTTAGTGAAAGGGCAAGAAACGGCAACATGAAGCTCGTTCACCTGTGTAGATGAATCTGGAGAGGACTCCCTTGTTTCATGGCCAGTTTATACATGTAACTGCACAAAGAAGGGTGTGGCTGCCTGCTCAGAGTCTGGGGAATGGCTGTAATGTTGGGTTTGGGTAGTTGTCACAGAAAGTGAAAGTCATCGCACATACAGAATACCTTAAATGTTCCTCAGGTAAGCAACAAATCAGGACCATAGCAATCTTCCCAGTACAGTAACAATGTAGTGCAGCTATGATGCATGTCTCTCTTCAATACTCTAATAAGTCTCTAACCAGAGGTTGCTAAATCTGGGAAATCTAGACAGCAAAGAGCTATAATTAAACCTCGACGCACGGCAGGGTACGCAGCAGGGCGGAGCTACCTGTCCAGGGGGGATGAAGTAGGTGGGTGCCTGGGAGTTGCCGAACGTCAGTTGCTGCTGTGGGATCATCATCATCTGGGACCCAGGTTGGTATACGTGCGTGGGAGCCACGGGCCGTGGCGTGCTGCTGGGCGGGACTCGTGGGGCATTGCTGGGCAGACTGGGCCTGTTCTGGTAGTACGGCTGCAACAGGGGAGCAGGGAAGGGAAGGCATGGTCACGGGTGCATCCGAGTCAGCCCCCATTACCATTATAATACACTGTCACCATTACTGTACCACAGTGAAGAGGGGTTAAGTAATGAGAGTTCATGCTTAGCAAGCAGTTACAAGCAATATGTCCAAAAGGTTATAGCAGGCAGTATTACCCCATTCCCAAGGGGATTTGGGTTGGGTAGAGAATTTAGTAGGGTTTTAATAGTGGCTCAAAACAATAGTATAGCAGTCATTTTGATCGGTTGAGGTCGAGAGTACCATATGGCACTGTTGGGATTTTACTGTAGTCACGCTTGAGTGCCATAAAGCACTCTTGGGACTGAAATGGTTAACTCCTGGTATCCCCAGAACTATAGGTCAGTCCCAGATCCAGGATGGGTCTCTGAAGGTCTGTCTAAATCCAGCAAGGAGTTCACGCTGCAAATGTGTGCCAGTTTCTGCACTTGCCAGGCAAAGAGAGAGGCCAAAGTGTCTCTGTTTATAACAGAGAGAACAGTTCCACTCTCAAGCAATACCACCAAATAACTGCCAAACTTAAAAGCTGCATGGCAAAATGCACAAAATGAGCTTTACATTTAAAGCGGGAGGAAAATTGAAATGGTTGAGTTGTTTTTTGCAGCATAAAAAATGTAATCTTTGGCTCATTACATGTTATTTCGCTCAGAATCATGACAGCCAGGAGGGCAGTTTACAGTAGTGTCCAGGCTGTAAACTACCCTCCTGTAAAGAGCCTGGTACAGTAGTGTTCAGGCTGTAAACTACCCTCCTGTAAAGAGCCTGGGCACCTAGAACGACACTACTTGGAACAGAACTGATGGGTGGAAGGACTTCCAGGACAGTGAAATATGTACAGCAAATTCACATTTGCCAAATCTTCATTTAATATCCCAGCCCATTTACTTTCACAACTATCATCTTTTGTTGGGTAAAGACTGCATTTATAAAATAGGTACATATTAATGACTAGACATGTAGCCTTGCCCGTACCATAAAGCTCCACACTACTTAGGGGATACTTAAACGCACACTACAATCCTGCCACTGTTGGAAGGGGGGAAAATAATGACTCGGTCATGCATCCCTACAACATGGAATAGTGTGGCTGCCCACTCATTAAAACCACTCATTCAGGCTGAAGAGATGGGCATTTATACTCCAAGAACAAAAGTGTCTGATTAGGGAAATGCGTCCTCAGAAATAACATCCAATGCAAAATGGTTCATTCTACAGCAATTTCCGTGAATAAGCCTTGGATTATAGCGACTGAGAACCTTTACTCAAACGCATAACAATTATTTGGCAGACAGCAATCTGGATAAGGCTAAAAAGTGACAATGCTAAGCTAAATTAAGCATCATGCAAAATGATCTTGTGGCGTTGCAGTATCAGAAGTGTGAACTTGTCAGAATAAAGAGTGCTTGTAGTGAAATGTTAAAATATGTAGAGAACCAAATGGATAACCAAACTTCAATTCAAAGGTTGCTTTGTCTAGCCTATGAGCCACTTGGTCTAGAAGTAGCGTTCATGACAGCATTATAGCAAAGATAACACCAATTAAAGCTTTTGTGTTTAACCAACCGTTTCAAGTTGGGCCATGACGGCTGTAGTATGATCACGTTCGCAATTATTTGAGTCGACTGCGATCAATTCACTATTGAACTAAAGAACATGGATGCAGTTCCCATGTCAAATCCAACTGCACCCACCTTGAAAGACGGAAAGCCCAAAAACGTGGAGGCAGTAATGTTGTATAGAAAACAAAATCAGGATCAGTAAAAAGTAAAAGAAATCATAGTGTATTTGCATTTTTGCTAAATTATTCATTAGACTAACTCTAAAATAAAACACAATTAAATAACTTAATCATTTGTACAAAATTGCCACCCAAACTTGCATTTTCTTATTGAAATTGAAAATTGTTTTGAAAAAGTTGCCAGCTATTTAGCTATAGGGAAACATTGGGCACAAATCTTCAATACTAGGACTAACGTATTTTTCAATTTTTCAGTGGTTGCACCTTTAATATCTGCATTTATAGAATGCGGTGTATATTTTCACCATGCTTTTTTGGTTCTTATGTACAAACAAATGCAGAATCCTGTGTTAACGTGACCACTACTTTTTAATAGTATATCTAAGACTGCACAATAGGCATTTTCACATTTCACCTTGTCCAATTCGACAATTCAGAAGCCTTTCCAATTCGAATTCCAACCCAGCAGGGGAAGATCTGCTGAACTTCTGCCATTTCCATGCTCCATTTTCCATGGAGTAAATGTTTAGGCCTTTCCAATGACGTACTTGTGTACCATATAATGTACCATGCCTCCAACCACATTACCACACGAACAGGAAGTTTGATAAAACATTGAGCAGACTAATCATTTTGCATACACAATTCAGTGGCTTTCAATTTAAGATGCAATTCCAATTCAATCAAACAGCAGAGATGCTCTGGGGGGGGAATTGAAGCTGAAATACTGAGCAGTTGAGGAAGTCACAGATTCTCTGGTCAGATGGCTGTTGTGGCCATCACTCACCAAGCTGGTGTCACTTCCAGCCTCAAGGCTGAGAACAAATGATCGAGCAGCAGTCCAGAATGTGCGCCAGACGTGCATGAGGACGGCAGAAACAGCCAGACAGGAGAACTTGGTGCACCGTGAAAATGTCACAGTTGCTGGGATGGGACGCCACACGGCTGTTTCAGGGACTTTAGTACCCGATAAACAGTGAGGTCTCATGAATGAGCAATGCAAGAACACATTCTCCTGAGTTGCTCCTCACCTTTCTCCTGTCAATTTAAGGTCAAACTCATTTCATTTAAGAATAAGTTCCCAAACACTGATCATTCATATAAATTCCTTCATACTCGCACTCCCTAACCTTCCTGTAATTGTGCTTTCAAAGTAAAGACCTTGCAGTCTCAAGTTACATTGGCATACAATCGAAAGGCAACATATTTAAACAGCTGATCAGGAATGGTGATGAAGTGATCGAGCTCAGAATGAGGTTATGCATTTCAACGGCTAAACAGACAACTGGGATACAGCTTCTGCTGGGGTTGGCCAAAATTGCCAGGCCAGAGCGATGTGCTTTAGATAAACCAGTTTCACCTCAGGTGCATTTGACCTCGGCAAACATCTTGTGTGTAGCTCAACCACAGCAACTGGAGTTCAATGTAACTGTGATGAGGCCAAAGGAGTACAATCTGCACCATCTCAAACCAGATTTATAGACCTTCCAGATGTTTAGAATTCCAGTATTAATAGTTCCCAACACGAGTTCACTAGAGTTCGCACTAAACAGACGGGTGTTGGACACTAGTCTAGCGGTGGAGGAGGAGCAAGATGAAGCATTACCTGCAGTGACCTGAATCCTCCCTTCAGCAGCACAACACACACAAGACAGGAAGCGTTAGGAGAGGAGAGGGAAGAGAGACCGAGAGGGTGAGTGTGAGAGGAGAAGGGGGGGGGGGGGGGGGGGGGGGGGGGGAGAGAGAAAGCAGGAAAGTCCATTACCCATATGCAAACATGGCAACGTACACAGCTCCCACCCCAGAGCCCTGAATTAACAACCAACATGCAGGAAATCCGCCTGTGCGCGTTTAAACACTACACAGCCGCAGAGCTCTCCCAGGAGAAAGAAAAATGTATAAATCCTTCCCTATAATTAGTAATCCGTACCCTCAATTAGTATTTCGTGCCCTCAAATTACTTAATTTATTCCCTCGTCACCACCCGTACATTGTACGTTAAGAAAGCAAGCATTACTCTTACAGAATACTGCACAGCATCAAACATGAGCGGCCACTGTAAACAGAGACGGGAATGGAATGTCTTCTTCGAGAATGTCAAAGTTTAAACGAGGGAATGATTTAATTCACGTTTCATTCAATGAATATGAGGCCACAAATGAGTAATTCAAGTGCACCAAGTATTGAATAGGGCACGGATTATAAACTCGAGGGAACCAATTTGTGGGCACAGATTACCAATTTGAGGGCACAAATTAGTAACGGGAGGGCATATAACTGTCAGTAAACAATTTACAGATCCCAGGGGGACGATTTATTAACAAAAAAAACAAAAACAAATCTATATTAATTGGCTTTTTTTAATAAAAGAAAGATTACAGTATGGCTATTCTACAAATAGAATAAGCAGCAGAATTTATTCACGTTATGTCAACAGTTTGCAAAAAGAAAAAAGGCGTATGAATCATTGCATGATGCTGATCAAAAGACTGCTTCGACTTTATAAATGAACTAAATAAAGATTTTAAAATGTAAGCTTTCAATTAACATTTCCCAAATGCAAACTGGCTTAATTTGAGCAGAGGAACCAAGAGCACAATTATGCAGTGGCACAAAATCAACGAAGAGCACATTTAGCTCTGGAAAGACAGTTTCGGTAAAGTCACCTTTTAAAATAACATCTAATGCCTCAAAACCCACCAACTACAGGTGAAGGCGTCTGGGCAACATTGAGAATTTGCATGTCGTGTGTGCTTTCAGTGAGAGGTTAAAGAGGTTTGTGTTTCCAGTCCACACATGAATGGGGACAGGGAGAGAGAGAGGGAGCTCAGAGCTGCCAGGCCCTGTTCTGAGGGATCAAGACTCTCCAGTCCTGCAGGTCCTGGCAGACCAGGCTATTATTCGCCAACCCATTTACCACAGCACAGGAGATATCCATTGGGCCGCTTACTTCAACCCGTATGGCCTACATAGCAACCTACACAGGTCTTTGGCCAAGCAGCAAAGATAACCACTCCCCCTAAGGCTTAAGCCAACTTAAGTGCCTAAGCCAATTTTAGGAGCTATACAGTTACCACACTAGACTCCACTCCCTTTCTGGTCTGGGCCTAGGTCTTTGAGCTCTCCCTCCGCCCCCCGTGCCCTGCCATCTCCACAGGGGTGTTAGTACCTGTTGGTGTAAAGCACGAGGCCCTGCAGCAAACTAGAAGAGGAGCAAGATAGGGTCAAAGGTCAGAGGTGAAGAGCCACACAGGAAACGAGCAGTCACAGTAGAAAGAAGCATGCATGCACATACACGCATGCACTCGGTAACACGGGCAGTGGCGGTAGGAGATTCTCAGAAGCGTGACATGCCCCTTTTGGCTCCTGTAACATGGCGGTAAGAAACTACAGGGAAATGTTTTGGAGACCTGGGATTTGACAGTAGAAACTCTTTCGTTTTGCAGTGCTGAGTCTGAAGCGAGGTGCTCCAAGAGCAGTGAGAATGCAGGGCAGAAGAGGAGGCTCAGGTCGACCCTTGAGATACAGGAGAGTGTCCCGCCCAATGTGAAAACAGTGACCCCAATGAGAAAGTGGTTTGGAATATTAGGAATTTCCATAGCGGAAAGAAATATATAGAAATATAAATTCTCTTATCCTCATCCAATACGGTTAGAAAAAACGACACTGAAAGATAAAGAACTAGATGACGGCAGCACACGTGCAGTTTAACAATACTGAAAATCTACAAATAATAAAAATAAAACCGATGATTCTCATTCGGAGAATGAGTTGTGTAATTGTTTGCCGAGTTTCTCTATGGGAATTAGTCTCAAACCACTTCCTAGGACTGGTCCCATTTTTGCAGTGAGCGGGACATTAACCTCTATGCCTCCCTTCCATTGAGCTTGCTATGCAAAGAGAATGATTGCTATGCAAAGAGGGTTAATACAACCCTCTACCACTACCAAAAACAGTGACAAGCAACTGCATACATCTTTATAGAAGGATGTAAATACAGTTTTGTTGAAGTATCAATGAAAATGACTTGGAACCTGTGTCAGATGAGGGCTCCAAAACAAAAAACCCCCAAACCCTCCACAAAAAACAAAATGCCCAATGAACCATACTAGCTGACCTAAGAATCAATGAAACAATGACAACTCCAACATCGTAGTGTGTTCTGCTTCCATATTTACTACCTGGTCTTGGGGCTGGAATGGAACCCCTCCACTGGTATTCAACACAGACCAGGCACTTCTGCTTGGCTCAGGTAAGACGGTTCAGGTAGAATTTTAGTTACATCTTTCGTAATATGATCATTTCAAAACCGCATTTACACGGCATACACACGCCATCTCAGCAAGGAATTTTAATGCAACATGCGTGCAGAGTGAGAAGGCAGAGAGACCACATTTTTTGGGATGAAAGTTGCTGATATCCAAAAACTTGATCACAATTGATTGCAATGAGAAACATAACTACTACAGTGGATGTAACTACAACAGATATGAAAACTATTGAGCTGTACATAAGTCTTGCCAAACCCCAAATGGCACCACTATATCGTTTCCCAGGGGTCATCTGGTGCAGTGCCTCCTATTCTCACCGGCCAGATTGTGGTGTAAGAGGGCTGCACTTTTAGCCAAACGGCATTGAAAACATGCTCGCAGTGCATTTCAGGCCATTACACAATTCACACAGAAATTGAGTCCTGCTTTTCCCCATGACTTTGAGATGAGGAAACATGATTAAGGGTTTATTTAGGGCACAGTAGTTATATTTGCATTACATATTATAAAAGTATGGACTTCTCTCTGGTCTCGGCTGGCTAAACTTGACAGGAAATTACACGAAACTGATGATGGCTGTGTGTCACATATTTTAAGAACAGTAGGATACTGGAGCCCATCCAATGACTTAGCACATCATATGGCCTGCTCTCTATCAAGGCGGGGCAGCACACAGTTTTGAAAACTGCCACAGCCCTGTATGTCCACTGTGCTTCAAACATGTACTCACCACTGGGCAGAGTGCTTCAGATTTAAACCTAGCTAGTTGCTGAGCAAAGGCAGACCAATTCCACGGAAATTGAATACACAAAACAAATTGCGCAAGGGAATTTAATGTCCATTAACAGTGAGCGTAGACAGCAAAACATTGTGTGATTTTGGTTCTGTACTCTTTGAGTTTGAAAGGAAACAATGACAATGAGGTTGAATTACAGAAGGGGAGCTTTAATTTGAGGGTATTTTCATACATATTGGATGAAGTTTAGAAATGATAGAACCTTTTGAACAGTCTCCCCAAAAAGGCATCAAAAAATACTGGTCAGTTTAACACAATGTAGAATAAAAAAAAAAAGAAGTTATATTTGGTTGCATATCCTTTGAATGCAATGACTGCTTGAAGTCAGTGATGCATGGACATCACCTGACACTAGGCATCTGCCCTGGTGATCTGCCAAGCCTGTACTGCAAGCCATCTTCAGTTTCTGCTTGTTTTGGGGACTTTTTGCCTTCAGTCTCCTCTTCTGTACGTAAAAAGTGTGTTCAACTGGATTCAGATACGGTGATTGACTCAAAGATTTTCCATTTTGTGGCTGCCAAAACCCCCTTTGTTGCAGTATGTTTCGAGTCATCGTCTTGTTGCATGATGCAGGGCCTCCCAATGAGTTTGGAGGCATTAGGTTTTATCTGAGCAGGCAATTTCTGTAGACCTCAGAATTCATTGTTCTACTTCGGTTCCTAGTCACATCATCGATGAAAACAAGTGAGCCTGTTCCACTGGCAGCCATCCAACATGTTTCACGGATGAGGTGGTATGCTTTAGATCATGGGCATTTCCTTTTTTTCTCTCCACACTTTCCTCTTTCCATCACTCTGGTACATGTTTCTCTCATCAGTCCACAAGACTTTGTTCCAGAACTCTTGGGCCCTTTTAGCAAACTAATCTCTAATCTTTCTGTTCTTCAGTAGTTTGAAGCTTGTAGAGAGGTTGTAGGGTACCCTGCGTGGGGTAGTCTTCTATGTATGGTAGACATTGACTCATCTACACCTGCATCCAGGAGTGTGTTTTTGATTTGTTGGGACATTGTCCGGGGGGGTTTTCACCAGTTGTTTTTATCTTGTTAATAATTAACCAAACTGTTGAGGGTTTTTGCATTGTTCCTGATTGGTTGATTTTCATTTGAGCCTTATGACAGCCATCTTAATTTGCAACGACACTCTTCTTCCTCCTGTTGTCACACCCCAACAACAATCTCCAAAGGCAATTGCAAAGTCTAGAATCAAGACTAGAATCAAGACTAGACATCAACAGCACTCTTCTGCATTCATTAACACAAATGAACACAAGCTTAACGAAACATCAGTTCAACAATTCAATTCAACAATACCATGGTACCTTAAAATGGGGGGGGATCATGTACAAAAGGTGCTGTCATTTCTAAACTGTTAATCCGATACGGATGAAAATGGATGTATCCTTTCAAATTCAAAGTGCTAGAGTACAGAAAACACAATGAGTCACTATCCAATGAATTTCGGTGTTTACAGTATGCCAATGTGTATCTGCTAACCTACAGTTCAGTCATTCATGTAATGTAAGCAATAGCATCTTCTAACAACAATTCTGCAAAGCCAATGCAAGGACTAGAATTATTACGTTACAGTGGGAAATAAAGTAAACCAGTGCACTACATTAAACAAAAGTTCCAGCAATGGCAAAACATGTAATCAAAAGAATGACACATTTGTTGATTAGATACATATTGAAGTTATTATATACTGTTGACTAGCTAGTCAACTAGCTCACGAGCCACTCAGCTAAGCTAGCAAAATGAGGGGCATTTTGTTTACATGCAGTGCAGGACGGGAAAACTATGGTCCCTGAGAGATACAAACTAAGTGTTAGCTATTAGCTATTGTATGCATTTACAGCTTCTCGATCTGGAGTTTTTCTGCCATTCACACTATTGCTTTACTGGCTCCGACAAGTTATCAGTAATTGAGAGCGTGCCACTTTGGACAGTCTGGTACCGTAGGTGTGCCGGTGTGCCTGTCTGCTACCTGCCTGTTCACACTGGCGCGAGACATAATGGGCACCCACTGTTCTCATGTTCATTAGTGACAGAATGACTTGCACTTCGAGAAGCAAGCCTGATTCCGTTAGCATTTGATCTCTCCCATGTTAAATCTATGGACAAGTCACTTTTTCTTTTCCTTTGTGGTGATTTGACATCAGCACTTCACTTCCTCTTTATCACGGGTTTAAAAATATAAAAAAATAAATAATTGACCCCAGAGAGGAGTCTCTCTGTGAATCAAAAATGGGATGCGGGGCAGGCTAAGTACATCTGGATATTGCACAGTCGGTCCGCTGCATTAGCAACAACACAGTTGCAAATGCATTACACACCAGTCTCAGGGGCACAACCCAAGGTTATCTTGGTAACACAGTTACTCGTGCCACCATCAGGGTTTGTAATGTGATGTGGTACAAAAGGCAACGGGGTCCAATTCTCTGACAACAGCAGGCGAGTTCAAATGGGGGTGCTGTTATGGTAACAGGAATATTTGAAAGGAACCAGATGAGGTGATGGTGTGACATACTGGAGTTAAAGCGAGAGAGAGCAAGAGGACCCTCCACTACATCTGGACTCATGAGCTGCGGCCCACACTACAGCACACAACTGAGGCCCTGCTAAGGCTGCTGTTGGCCCTGACTCAACCGAATCGACAAGTAGGCGCAAATACCTGGCGGGGTTGCGGTGTGGGGTTCATTTGTGGGGGTGGAGTGGCAAAGACAACAGAGGGTGGCTGACCAGGAGGAAAAGTGGCCTGGAACACAAATAAAAGTACAAGAATTTTAAAGTGTAGTCATTGCCCATGTTCATCCAAAACATGTTCTCCATGTTCTGCTGCTTTCCTAGCCCAAGTAAAGAGCTTACCTGAGAGAGTCCAGGGGAGGGGGCAGGGTGGGGGGCAGAGGGGGGTCCTGCTATAGGCTGTGGTGCTTTATTCATTTCATGGGGTTCTGCATGGAGAGCCACGGACCAGTATAGAAATCTGTGGAAGAGAAGGCGCAGTCAGTCGATTGAATCCAGGCGCGCGTGTCAAAAGCGCGGCAATGAAGGACACTTACAGTTCAAAACTGTGCAACTCCCAGATGAGGGTGTTGCTCTGTAGCAGGCCAACGTGGAAGTCACTGCCCTAATCGCCCTGAGGGAGGCAGAGAGAGGAGACGTTAAAACAGACATCAGCAGCATGGCAAGAGCGGCACAGAAATCAGTTCCAAAACAGAGGCGCATAAAGCCAGTATATACTGAAACCCCCACAGTCAATCACTCAAGAGTACTGGGGAGTGGGCAGCACACTACTGTGGGTGCCAGTGACTTGCAAATATCAGGCTACATCTCCAATGAGAATTCCAAATAGTGGACAAGTTTATGGTAGTGGAGGTCACAACCCAAATGCGTCGCCCTATTCCTAGCCCCGATAGGGCGACAAGCATTAACACACAACGCGTGCCAAAAATAGTGAGGCAGAGGTATTTATGGGAGGGAAATTATCAAGCTTAGATGGGACACTCCACTGAAGACATATCCCATTCAGTGTAAACAAACATGACTCAAAGAGGAGAGATTTGCAGTGTACAAATAACAACCCCCGAGAAGGATAATGAACTTGTACACAAACACACATTTACAGGCTGAACCTCAGCCCACCTCACTCTGGCTGAAGACTCTGAACAGAGTCAACAGACTCCAGTGGAGTTTCCCCTCACGCGCTGAACCAGCGCCAGGGAGGGCCGTGGTGCCTTTAAGAGGCGGGTGACTGAGGGACAGGGCGAGGGGGGTGAGGAGAGGTAGGGTGACTGTGCGTTTGTGCTGAGTGGGCAACGCAGGGGGAGGGGGGCCGGGGGCCGGCCCAGGCAGGCTCAGGCACTGTCCACTCAGCTGTGGAACGCCAATAAGCGGAGGGATGGGGGAGGGGCAGATGGGTGTACATTAAAATGGGGGAGTAGGTCTGCTCATGCGCCTTCCCCTTCAGGTCCTAAGCTTGCATCAGACCGATTTTCTCCCAGGCCGGTGTTTACACCCCAGAACCCACAGACGAGCAGGGACAGGAAGGAATGCTGACACGCTCGCGTCTCGGCACGCCGGGCCTAACCAGCAACTGCAGAAATCCACCTCGACAGCGCCTGAGGGGCTATACACAACAGACCACAGCCTGAATTGCTTTGCCCCATTCTTTCGCGCTCAACGGCGTTAAAACTCAAGTGTGCACAGTCATCCGATTCCTCACTTGCAACCGCGCACATGGGCGAAAACACACACGCGCATACAGACACACATTCGCCGCAAAACTGACGAACATCAAGTCCCCGCACTGAGAACAGACATGGACACGTGCGCACAGCCTGCTCCTTAGCCATCGCATCAGATAAGACGCAGTTAATGGACGCACGCCATTTTCTACGCCGCTGAAGCGGCGTTTCGTTTTAAACCTCCGTCCACATTCGCGTCACAAAGCCGCTGCACATACACAAAGACTGTCCCCGTTCTCACGCCAGAGCACAGAGGCTGAAGCTCCTCGGTATTTTATGAATGAAGCGAACACCCGCTGCGGCTGGCCGGGATCGGAGCCCCGGCACACCCATCCGCCCGCCACCCCGGCAGCCTTACCCCCCGGAGCCTGGCTGGGACCCCCGGTCAGCGCTGGAGGGGTGGTGGAGCGCGCTCTGGGGCGGACGCCCGCGGGCCGCGCGGCCCGGACATGGCCCGGGTGCAGCAGCCTCTCCTCCCCCGGCGCTCTGGCGGAGCGGAGGCACGTGGAGGCCCGGCGGACAGGAGACGGCACACGCACTGCGCTGCACTGCAGAGTCTGACGGGCTCTGCCAGGCGGGGAGAGGGTGCGGAGGGACGGAGGGAACCGAGTGGGGAGGGGTAAGAGCGCGGAAACGCCGGACTGGAGCGCAGACCACGCCTGCTGGTGCAAGGCTCCTCAGCGAGAGAGAGACGGAGACACACACACACACACACACACAGGCTGTTGCAAACGGGCGCGTTGCATAATCTTCTCCGTACTTGTGTTTGACGGAGGGGAAACAGGTGTGCGTCGCTTGGTCGGTCTGTGTGCGAGTCAGGTGAATCCAGTATCCCAGAGACACAACTAGTCGAAAGCAAGTTGACCCATGAGTGCTGGACAAACTGCAGAAAATGGCATGTCGCACACTCCAGTCCAACGAAAAAGAGCTGGTCACACCCCACCAAAAACAAAGCGCTGCATCATGACGATGTCCGTCTTGTCTACGGAGCTCAAAAACAGGTTCACAGTCAATCAGATCGCAAATATAATCTGTCCATTTCGCTTAATTAACAAAATTGATCACAATTAATCAATACCACCGGGCAGCTAATTGTCACCATCTTTTTAAGTTGCAAATGGCGATATCCTTTAGTTGTCGCAATACACCGCAGTTATTCAGACATTCCAATTACTTCACCATGCAGAGATTTTGGGGTTCTCCTGGCAAACCTGAACATATTAAAATCATGAATGAAATGCAAATCAGCCAATCTGTGCAACCCCACTAGTGTTTCTGAAAACGATGCGTTTTGGCCAATGTTTTTGCGCCTTTTATTGTGCAATTGTGACCATGTACGTTGGAAAAAAAATTGTTGATTTACCTGCCAATACTACCTCAACCAAGTAGAGCTAAACAATATGATGCAGAGGTTTTGACAGATGTAATAACTTGAACAGATAGACTAGTATCTTTCAATTACAGCACTTACAACCAAGCCATATTATAATCCTACATTTAAAAGCCTTGACCAAACCCTGGCCAGTGAACGGAAAAATAATATTTGTATGTCCCACACTGGTAATGACCACCCTGAATCTGAACTCTTTTCGGGAACCATCTTAGTTACCTTTATTACAGAACACCTGTAATTTGACAGTCAACTCGCCGTCACACTTAACAGAACAGCAAAGAGAAAACTTATTTCATTCATGTGGGATTCTCAGCATTATCAATGTTTTCAGGGCTGAGCCCATTTCCAAAAATTATCTGCAGAGATACACGTACACATTGAGTCACGGCACTGGATGTTAGGCGTGTCAGACATTGTATTGGAAGGGTGGATCCTGATAAGCTTCTTGAAAGGGAAAGATCGGCTCTTGCATCATAACAGAGGGCAGTCCTGAGGAAGCAAGCTCAAAGCATGCCTACAAATAAGGACAGCCTTGGCAGTGTGAAACCAGATGACCTCAAGAGCTCAACGCACTCTGTAACAGACACCGAATTCCAAGAGGCAGAATATAGGCTATACGTGTTGAACAAACCAGGCTTTATGGGGGGGTTGTAGCATTGAGAGAATGCAGCGAAAAATATTAAGATTCAAATATGACAGTAACCGTATACGAGTATCGTTATTTCAGTGGCTCCATTCCCTGGTCATTGAAAGCAGCCGCTAGAATGGGCCAGAAGAGCAGTGGTTCCCAAGCTTGGTCCAGGAGCCTATCGATTCCCCTCGGTCGTTAATTTGGTCAGATAAAATATTTTGTTCCTGCTTTTAATGAGATTGCAATAATAAATGCCACAATGCACATAATGTGCATAGCTATGTCTGACAATATGGAAAAGGGTAAATAATTCAACTAGACATGAACTGCACCAAATTAAGAAATGTACTCGTTACAATTTCTGACAAATGCGGTGCTCAGGGGGGCCTGGGGACCGGGGTTAGGAGAAACCGCTGTAGAGGTCAGTTCTGAATGATCCAACTCTAAACCGCAAACAACCCAATGGGACACAAAAGGTAGAGTTGGGCGGCATCCTATTTTTGAAACTGTTAAGTACCACCCAAACTTTACCACAGTACACCGTTTAAAAACTAACATGACCGGAGGACACTGAAAAGCAGTTAGAGGCACCAGAACGTGGCTTCATCAGTGAAAATATCAATTCATAATAATATATAAGCAACATTAGGCCTACACAAGAGGGTGCTTACGGTTATTATCGCCAAGACAGTGATGTGGTTAGGAATGAGGCACTTTGCGCTGAGTTCCGTTAGTATCACCGAAGAAAAGAACAGTGTAACACTGCGATTACACAACGGTTACCAACAAAAAGATTATTAATTATTTTTATTACTAGTCCCATTCAACAAAATCTAATTAAAGGCTATCATACATTTTGATAGGCTGCAATGGTGGAAATGCGGGTTTGTTGCGTGTTTGTAAAGTAATGTAACGTTAGTTCCTTAGTCCACCAAAGAAATGCAGGCTGACACCTGCAATCGAATTTCGTTCGACAACATAATTAGGCAAGAGAATAAAGTTGAAGATTGAAAATATTTATCACACATAGGGTATAGTGCTTAAATTCAGGTTTCAAAATATACAGTTGACAGCCCAACACTGTACCAAAACATTGTATAACTGTACAATAATTCAAGCTCACTGGTTGAAAATAGGTTCAAATTGCCACAGCCAATGGCGTTTCAACGTCAGTGCATTTACAGAGAAGAGGAAGGGATAAACACTGTTGTGGTTTGAAGGGGTTTGTTGCTGCCATTCCTCTCTTGACCGTTAGAAGTCCGAAATTACCGACTGTACCTTTAAGTGCAGCAGCAGAAAATAATTTTGAAAGTGAAAACACAAACTAAATGAAAGGCAAATGACAAGCCCATACTTTTCAAAATAAACTAAAATAGCAAAAAGTAAAAGCCATCTTGGGCTATACCACAAAAAGATTCTGTATATATTCTACCTTCTCTGGTTTAAGAGATCATGTGAGGCTTACAACATTGCCAGCGGTGCTGAATACATGCTCTGATGGAGCACTTGTGGCACAAACACAATTCCTGGCGACCCTCAACAATAGTGGAAGTCGTGCTGCATTGGCATTCGTGCTTGAGCTCGCTGCCATTGCTTGCTCTAGTTTTTTCTCGTCAAATAGTCACACGTACACGTCACTCCCAAATGTTTCTGCTGAGGTGCGTGAAAACTGACCAACTCCCACTCTTTAAAGAGAAACGCTTTCAGCCGTTCGCTAAATTTGAACGCAGCTCTAGCTAACCTCATCCATAGCGGAAACCGCCCAACCCTGCACAAAGGGTACATACTGTATAATAACGGTACGACGACAAATAAGATAACCAGGGCCATGGATTTCAGTACAAGTAATAAGAGACATCAATGGAGCTGCTTCTCATTGACCCATGCACGGTTAGGATAACCACCCCAGCTGAAGCCAGGAGAAAGAGAGAGAGAATGAAGTTAAATTCTGACATACTGTGGCTTCAGGGCATGAATAACATAAGTTGCTTTTACAAACACCTTCTAGCAGCTCTTCAAAGTACACTGGAGCCCAGGCCATGGACCACACCAATCTGGAACCCTTCAAAGGAGGGAGAATGGAAGTCTGCTCACACAGCTGGCGGTTTATGGGGGCCTGTTTGTGGGGGTTCTTGTGATGGCAGCAAGCCTTTTGGACATGTTTGGCTGCTAAATGGGTACAGATCATAACATTTACATAGAGCTTTTCTTGACTTGCAGTGCTGAGGGTGCTCGCCTCAACCACTACCAATGCGTAGCACCCACCTGGGTGATGCACGGCGGCCATTTTGCTCCAGATCGCTCACCACACACCAGCTGAGGTGGAGAGAGAAAGCACAATGTTTTTTTTTCCAACTGAATCAGGCTGCTGCATTAAAAGGTATAAAATCAGCCGTACATATCCGAAATATAACACCGCCAGCAAAAGGCGCAGACAAATTTCCAACAAGGGCAATGCATTGAAAATGGGGCCTATATGCTAGTGTCAGCCAACACTCCCTTATTCAGCCTCAATGCAACATTTCTGGTCATCTATACTGCCATGGGAAAGGAATACAACAAGCGGAAAAAAAGGCCCCGCAATGAGTTGATCTACTCTGGGAGTTGGAGGCTGAGTCATTAACACTGAAATTAGAGGACAAATGCAAGGTTAGCCTGAAAGGGTCGCCTGCAGAGTGGAAACCAGGCAGGCAGTGTTACGGGAGCGGGGGGGATATGAAAACAAAACCTAAGGTCCCCCAAAAAGCACACAAACTTCAAGCCCAAATGCAGTCCTTAAACAAGAACACAAGCCATGTACTGAGAGATGTGCAGATGGGGATTTTATGTAGGCAGTAATCCATAATTTGTTCAGATGGCACCGTTAACATGGGTAGAAAGTGACATTTCTCCTTCAAACCCATGAATAAGAACTTCAGAGAATCAAGAACAAATATGCCACTGCAAGTAACGACACTCAGTTACAGAAGCCTTCAATTGCAGTTTTATTTCTGTTAATGAAACTTCATGTTCCAGGCAATCTTTCCACAAAGACTCTGGCTAGACAGACTGTCAGTGTTTCATTTTCAAAATGCAACCTGGGCTTAGGGAGCACAGGTAGTTGATAAACAGTTCCATTTATAGTTCACATGTATTAGGATGCATAAGGGTGAGAACAGTTTTGCTGTAAATGCTGTTGAAAATGTTTATATTTATTCATTTGTACTTGTTTTATGGTCACCTAGAATAAGATCAAAGGCAAACAAGTAAACAGCAGCGCACGTCATCTGCTTAGAAATGGAAAGGAAAACAATTGCTTCGGTATCGTAAATATTCACGTATGCGTGCAGTGAAAGGCAGTGAAAACAGATGACCACAGACTCTTCTGAAGGGACAGACACTCCCAAATTCATGCGACGGTCACATCGTGCCTTGGTATTTGCCCCAGGTTGGATGACGTGAATATGGCATCCATTTTGAGAGGCTTTAAGCGAATATCCCGTTTATTTAAGTATCCCAATTATATACACATCACTTCCTTCTACGAACGTCTGTATGAACGTCTTGATTCCAGAAACGGACTAAGTTTACGTGCACCCAATGCTTTACAATAGGCAGTAAAAATTAAGGAATCGTATATTCTACCGCACAACGCACCCTTAGTTTAGCCCAGTAGCCAAGTTAAAAATCACAGCTCGCACTAGAATCGGGAACGTCCAGAATGAGAACATTCACTAATTACGACCCTATAAAAAGCAACGGTGTACATCAGCACTGAGCAGAAACTGCCCATTCAAGCTCACAAGACTGAACTGCGTGACACAAGAAGGCGTGTTGGGCAACGCTGAGCGGCGCCATGCTGCTCACATCTTTCCCCTCGGGTCCTGAACGCACCACGTGGTTCCTGCTCTGAGCGCGCGCACCACACCGGCTTCTCTTCCCGGCAGGCTGAATCGTTCTCACGCTTTGTGTCATTCAAACTGCTGAGCCTTTATGGATATAAAAACTAATGTAACGATCTGAAAAGGACAAACTGAGTTCCACACTTATCGGAAAGTCATGGCATACAATTATCCCCGAGACGCAACTTCGCTCAAATTAACGGGCATTAACTGAGCCAAGTAGTTGTACAGCTAACCAAGCATCGACTTTCCTCCAAATTCACCCAGAACGGGGTTCAGCTTCTATGAAACTCTTTACGTTAGTACGCGTTCGTAAGGCAGTATTAATGCATAATCCATGCCACTGTATGTATTGGCTCAGTATAGATACACAGGTATGTACATCAATTGAGTAACACTGCGGACAACACTTTCATTATTAACGTTCGAGTACCTAACATACGTAAAGTATTTGTATTCCGATACGTTATTTCCATGGACAATGCATCTCAAATGGAACTAGAAAACGTTAACTGTAACAAATTCCCGATCCGAAAGAAATTTAAATTCGCACTGGGCCTCTCACAGCGACTCGTATTCTCGACGTGTCATTCAGAGAACACGCCAGCCATGATGGAAAGTCGACTTCAGAAGGGTTGGATTAGGAGTGTCATTCGAAAAATAACCAACAGTTAGCTATTCTGCTTAATTTCAATACGTTTAATCACTATAACTTCACACTATCAATAAAAGCTAGAATTGTTGCGTTAGCCAGCGCCAGTAATTAAATGATGAAGTAGGCAAAATAATATCTTGGTGTAACTTACATTAATTAAATTAACGTTACAGCATATTGTATACTTACCTAGCTAGTCAGCAAACACTTCTTGTCTAAACCAACCGTTTTTGGAGGTCTGATTATGTAGCAAACCTACGTTAACGTTAGCTAACATAGCCAACAGTGCCAATATGTAGTACAGCGTTAAGGCAGACTAGCTAGTTTGCTAGCTAGCTAACAGATTGACTAGCCCGTCAAACAAACTAAGCAAATCAAACAACTGTATTAATTTAGTCCGGTAATATGCCTTTTCGATTGACTGATGTGTATTGTCTCAATAATACAGGTTATAATGCACTGACAGGCATACTCGGCATGGACACGTGTCAGTTGTCTAAGCTAACATTAGCTAACAAATAAAGCCATAGTTAGCGGACTAGCCTCGGAACGTTCTCTTGTGCAATAAGCAATGGGTGGCGAGTGCCAACTTCTACATTTATTTCAGGATTAAATGTCAACATATCATGACAAAGCAATCTTTCCACTGAAATATTTCATTGTGTCAAAGCAATTGCAAGGTGGAGGGCGCCGCCGGCTACTTGAGCCATGCTGCATTAAGCATATGGTCGCAAACGGACGAAACCAACTCTTAGCTAGCTGGCTAGCTAATGTTTTTCAACATTAGATGGTAAGCTACACAACAAACGCGATATCAAAATAACATTCAGGCATCCCCGCTCGTAAAATATTCTTACCTGCCAATACACACGTGCAGATTTTCTAATAAAAATGTGAAAAAATAACCGGATAGGTAGAGTGGGCCTGTAACATTCGACGTGGGCCCCAAAACCGCTCCTATGACCGTTTCTTTTAAATTAAAGAAACTCGCGCTGGCTTGACAAATGTAGTTCGACAAGATCAGATTGTTAACTTCATACATTTAACTCTGCCGATGACAAAGTCTGAAGTTTCTTTTAGTCCACTCGTTTATAAATCCTGGCTTATTCGCCGGGATGCCGTTTCATGCAACGCACGGGCCTAGCCAGCCAAATGATACTAGCAAGTTACGTACAGCTAGCACTAGCTTTATGCTTTCCTTTGCCCACTACCAAGCCAGCGAAATCAGACCTGCCGGTTAACTAGCTAACGTTAGCTCTACCGGCATGTTACTTGTACTAAGCAGCCAAGTAGCTGAGTAAGTAACAATCACTCTAGCTTCGTGAAATGATGCCGTTTTGAGACGACTTTGTCAGTCCCCACATTAAATACTTCGCCATGCGTCAAGTAAAATGTTTAACTGGCTGTGTCAAGTTAGGCAGCTAGCTACTTCGCTAGCAAGAGTACACAGCTATAACGTCAGCGATCTGGTTACACTGCAATTTATACAAGAATCAGATAGGAAGGACAGGGCAAAACAGGTTGCTCCCAGTCGCAATCTAACAAACGCACCAGATGAGTGGTTTCAACCTCGGACAACAAATAATCAACAGTCACGTCATAAAATATAACGTTACAACAAGGGTTACAACCATAATCTCAACCCCCAGCTAGCCGGAATAGCAGGCAAACATTAACTAGCTAGCTAGCCTAACTGGCGAAGTTACCACACAGGTTATTGCCATGTCAAAATAAGATCAGTTTCAAGTATTTCCCAGAACCAGCAAGGTTACATTAGTAGGCTTGGTACAGAATAGTACTTTAAATTACCAAATGAGCTGCCTAGATATTGTAGCAACTAATACCGAGAACGTAAACGTCAGCTAGACTACATGTAACCCGAAGACTGCTTACCAGAAATGAAGTTCTGACGAAAATGGGTAAGAGAAGGGGTTAGAACAAAATGTACGTTTCTTTAAGTGTTAGCTCCCTTTTTCGTCCGTTTCTTTAATTCACTTCTTTTGAAAGCTACTATGTCCTCAAGTTCCAAGGAGAGAGGGGTTTCCTATCCCTTTTGATTGAGCTGACCAGGACGAGAAGTGTTTTAAATCCCTATAAACATACAAAAACAAAAAAAAGAGAAAGTCACAAAGAGCAATACAGCGCCGGGAAAGGATTATTGACATAACATGTGCTCCAAGATCGAAGCACAGGGTTGGAGGTCCATGTTTGAGTTGCGGATGGAGGCGGATTGTCAGAGATATCTTCTCACAGTTCTGATTTAGCAAACAGTACAGACGGGAGCCATGGCGTTACCTTTCTCTCCTTGAGTCCGCAGAGCCGGACGGAGTCCTCACGGAAGCCGCTCGGTACTTCCGGCTTAATCACAATGGGAATTCCGCACACCCTTATCATGTGACGAGGGAAATCGTGATTTATAGTTTTTTTTTTTTTTTTTTTTTAAACCCTTGCTACCCCGACGGAAATTCATACACAACCGTAACCCCCCCCACCCCCCCAAAAAAACACGTTTACTAAGAGAACATCATGGAAAGGTAAGCGTGGAATAAAGAAAAGTTATATACTTGCTAAAGGGTGACTTGCTATACTCGGGCCTTTTGTTGAGGTGACAACTAGAGGACAAGCATGGCATAGTCATTTCTTAAAATGGGAATATCACGAATTTCCTCCAGATGTTGGCTTTTCAGAACAGCATTTAAATTACCTTAGAATCCACACACATTAGGCCTATACCACGAATTTCCTCCAGATGTTGGCTTTACATAACAGCATTTAAATTACCTTAGAATCCCTGGCATATTTTCTACGGCCATATGCATGTCGCGCCATATATCAATGATTAATTAATTACATTTTGGTCACAGAGAAGAATCAGATTCACTTTTCAAATCAAATTCAAAATCAAATTTCTTGAAGATGAACATATCCATTCAGCATGCAGTCACTGGTTTCAGGCCATTCTGTGCCCCAAATGCCACAAATGTATATTCCAATCTTTAGAATTAAAGTGATATGTCCTTTTTACCGTCAAGAGACTTACCATTGAACTAAAATTCAATATACAAGAATAAATTAGGACACAAGCCATGAGACCCCAGGCCTAACAATTCTATTACTGCCATTAAAACAATGTAGATACGCATGAACAGTAAAACCCACAGGTAGACGCATTGAGAAGCATTTCCACTGTGTAGATCAGAAATGATTTTATTTCAACATATTACAGTGCTGTAACAAAACCAATGACAACAAAAAATAACAAACTGGATATAGCAGACATTTTACATGCTCTTATTACAAAAGGAGGAAGGTTCAGAACTAAAAAGAATGTGGGGGAAAAAAACCAGCTGAAAGTATTTGGCGACTGATGTTCTTACATCTGTCTACCTCTAGGCATTTATATGGATGTTACAGAACTGAACCTTGTCTTAACTTGGGAGAAAGACTGAGAATAGAAAAGAGGTTGAAGATCGTGTCCCCAAAGCACTTACCCTGGATCAGTTTTAGATTTTTTTTTAGAACCAAAAATGTATAGGTTAATCATAGGGCTGGTTCAGGGGTACCATGTACCTAGAGCAATAGTGGCTCCCATTTCCCCCTGAGGCTTAAACCACAGCCCACACACAAAGTAAAGCTGAGGAGCTATGTTTATCCACAGAAGAAACTGAGGTCCACAGAGCAAAGGTGGGCCACCCTGGCACTCATTCCTCCAAATAATGTAAAGTTTTGAGGACCATAGATCGCTTATGCACACAGCACTTGTTGGGCTTGGGTTTGAGTTAGAGTTAGAATATCCTGGGCCAATATTTGGTTGGGGATACTCTGTCCCCCACCTAAAACCCACTAAACTGCCTGATGACCAGCTAATATTTTTAGCAGTGGCTGCAATCACACGGAACCAGGGTACGAGGAGGAAGGTCAGCCAGGCTTGCACACCCAGCTGCCAGCTCAGTCTTGGAAACGGAGGCTGAGGGGCGGGAGCTGGGTTACAGTGGGCTTAAGCGTCATAGTTGGGGTTTTTGCGCAGTATGACAAAGCCTTCCAGGATAGGGGTGACAGGGATATACTCCTCTGTGGCAAGCTCAGCCCTCTCGCCATGGGCCAGCAGTACAGGTGTAGTGTGCGTCTGGAATCCCGTGATGGCTTTGGGCTTCCCGGCCTGGCCCACCACATCTACCGCCTGCAGACGACAAACACGCACAAATACAAGAGCGGTTATATTCAGGCCTGTCCATCTGAAGCTGCACAGTAAATAAAATAAGTGTGTGTTTTTACCCACAAATCTGTGGGGGCCTTACCTGTCCAACTCTGACAGACACGGGCAGCGGCCGCAGCTCCTCGTCGAAGGTGACGAGCATTCGGGGCTGCATTGCAGCCACTAGGCCATACAGGACATAGTGGGACTTCCCCAAGATGACTGCAACACACAGACACACCACACGGGGAACCGTAAGGCTTGGCCCAGCACTAAAGTCAAGCAGTGAATCTTTCAACAATACCACAGAGGGCAAGGATAAAAGAAGAATAAGAACACAGAAATGAAGCGAAATGGAGGATGTTGCATCAGAAAAGGGAATGAAAAGAAGAGGAAGACAATTTATGCAGAAGATGCATTATGGGGTAGACGGGGAAGGATCGTAAACTCCAAACTGAGGGGATACTCACTGTTCTTGACGTCAAGGAAGGAAACGAGGACAGTGAGCAATCCGGCCACTGCCACCTGGCTCATCAGCTGCCTGTCGCTGTGGTATGGGCACAAGGTGAGTGTGCCTTTACCCAGATGAGTCAGACCCTGTAGATGCAGCACACAGCACAGATGAGCACAGGAAATAGAGGTATCCCATCTACCATCCCAGCTTTTAAGGGGTCCACACGTCATGAAAACACAGCCTAAAATCAAGTCTTACCTGTGCCAGCCTGACCATGAAGAGGTTGTTTGGGTCCTTGGCATGATACTGTGCCAGTTGCCTCAACATGGCAGCCAAACGGGCATTATTTGTTCCTACGAGAACACAAAGCAACAAATCAGAATCTACACAGCAGGGGGTGGGCAGAGAGCACTTAACTGGTGACAGGTGTGAATGAAGTCCCAGCAGGATCAAGATTATAACACTACTATTGCCAAATAAAAAGAACATAGACACACGTTTCAAGAAGGATTGACCCAAATCTTCAGACAATCTTTGGTTTCCCTGGTTATGGGTATGCACTTTGTTGTACGTCGCTCTGGATAAGAGCGTCTGCCAAATGCCAATAATGTAATGTAATGTAATGTTTGAGCTAGACCACCGTCTCACAGATGAACATAACCCATGCCAGTGGGAACTCACCACTGCCCACCATGCCCATGGCAAAGATGGAGTTGTACGAGACCTCTGGGTCAGCATCATGGGAGAACTTGCTCAGCGTGTCCAGGATGTTGAGGCGGGGGTTGGAGACGGAGATGAGGGCAAGGGCCAGGGGCACCGCCCGCCTAAGTGTGGGCTCCCCATACCGCAGCTGCAGCATGAGAGGAACAAGAGCGGGGAGAAGAATGGGTCAGGAGAGGGAGGCAAAAAGGGAGAACTAATATACATTACAAAATCAGATGCATCCGAAACAAAAGGACAAATGTGCAATTAACCACTAAATCCAAATGCCAACATCATAGTCACAGATGATCAGTTAAGCATGTCAATGGTCTGACTAGGTTGGTAGTGGTTTTAATAAGCTGAAGGTGTCACAGGTAAGAAAACTGACCAGATGTCCAAATGTCCGCAGAGCCATCTCCGACCCAATTTCTTCACCCATTGCAATGAGGGCAATGCCCAAAACAGCCACACCCTGTAGAGGGCAGCAAAAAGCACAAAGTATTCTGTAAAAAACATTTTAAAATAGGCAGCTGGCAGTGCAAAATGTCCTAAAACAAAACACGAAGAGAAAACTCACTGTATGAGAAAGTATTTCAGACCCACCTACAAAGGTCCAAAAATGAACATATAAAACGACAGATCAGTTTATCCAGCGGTTAGGGTCCTCTGGGGATATTCCCTTACCTGGTGGGAGCCCATGTCAGCAGAGCTCTCCTTCTTTTCTTTCTCCTTCTTGTCTTTCTTATCCTTCTCCTCTTCTTTGTCCTTGGTGTCATAGTGCTCACTGCAGATGTGTAGCAGCTGTTGAACTTTCAGTACATTCCCTGAGCCTGAGAGAGAGAGACAGAGGGTCAGGGACAGGGATAAAAGTGCAAGAGACAAAAAAGGAGAAGGGGGATAGAGGACACTGAGTAAGTGTGGGAGCGAAAAAGAGAACAGGAGGTAAGGATATTGTCTTGCTCTGTGGACAACTAACCTGCGTAAGCGCACACGTCCACCAGCGTGTTGGCAAAGCTGCGGAAGGGCTCAGGAACCACCTGCAGAGCAGCTAGTGTGGTCTCGATGGCCTCGCCTTTCCCTGCATCAGGGCGGGAACAGATGAGAGGTCAAAGGTCATGTTTCCATCAGCAGTCGAGTCAAAACTGAGTGGAGGCCTGTCCATGAACACACTATCAACTAACCTTCAAAATAAGGATTTATATCTGCAAAGGCTCAGCCCTTGAACGTACATTAAATATTTAATTTTGCAGTCAAGTCAATTGTTCCTAATGTATGCATTCTTAAGTCCAGTGACAGATCACTCTGCATCTTTTTTGTAATACATTATGAAGACCATTCTAGAATTCTTGTAGAAAGGCTATTATAGACCCCTTGGTTGAATCTCACCACTCTCTCGACTTACCAAGGTGGTTCAGTCCCAAGCCCAAAGGCAGCCAGCGGGCATAGGTGTCCTTCAGATCCTGCTCAGACTTCTCCATGATGGTCTGCACGATGGTGGAGGTGACATCCCCATTGCAGGAGCCCACAGCAATCATACCACACGCCAGTGCAGTCACACCTGCCACCTAGGTTTCCACGACACCACAAAGAAAACAATGAGCTAGCCTATATGTGTATAAGTGACCTAATGCAGCTCTTCAAGGCATGCAAATAGTCAGGACAGAATGTCAACTAGAGCTGATCTGCCAAATCGTATTGTGCTTGATCAGGGCTCCTGCCATTCTCACTGCTTTGTGGGCGGGTTGACAGCAATAATGAGTGGGGGTAGACAGCATTGCAAATCGGAGCACCTGTGGTTTTGGCCTATATTGTTAAACTAAAATATTTTTTCCAGGACTTTTTTTCCAGGATATTTAGGCAATTTTCTCATTTTCCATTAAAGGAAAACCGCATCAAAAATATTCCAGGAAATATTCTAACAGCCCTGTTGATGTCTGCTAAACCAAGAAGAAATAACTTGTCTGAATCCATCCTCACAGCTACACTCCCCTGTCCCCTGTCAAGTCCAGCAGGCCGACTTACCTCCATGCTCGATTTAGAGTCCCCCATGACAGGCAGTAGCAGTGAAAGCACATCTTCTCTGTTGGATCCAGCATACGCCAGGCCGAGTCTGTGAGAAGGTGTACAGACTTAGCACAAAACCACAGCCTGAACTCGAGTTGGTCGTTGGCCATTTCTGTGACTCATGACCAGTTTCCCAGTTTCCCATCTTTCCGCCCCCACCATTAGCCAGGACATTCTGCTCAGACTGATCAGTGCTCACCGCCCTGACTGTTCGCCAGGCTCACAGTTATGACCGTCACATGCTCTCTTGACCCAACTGGACTCAGTCACGTTTGTTAGCCACAAACACAGCACTGACCACCACAGCTTCTCCCACTCACCCAAAAATGGCCCCTATCCTCATGATGTTACTGTTGTGCAGAACATAATCTGACAGCAGGGCGAGGGCAGGGTCACACTCGTTCCTCACACCAGAGTTCACGATGCCACAAGCCAGCAAGGCACCCGACTGTGCAGAGAGAAAGCCGAAGACAGCACAGAAATACAACCAGAATATGTTACTTTCACAGTTCCTGGCAGCTGAAAGTAGGCTTATATAAATCTGTCAGGGGAGTCCGTTTCTTCTGTAGGCCTACCTTGATGTAGTCTTCAGAAGAGTACAGGTATTTATCAATCTGAGTCAGACCTCCATCCACATCCCACAGCAGAATCACGCCCAGGGAGGCAGCAGCACTCAGCATTCCTGAACACAGAGCCACACAGTCACACGTGTGGACACGTGGGGTCATGAGCAGATAAAACACAGAGCTCAGGCCTTCTCACTCACCATGATCCTTGTTCTTGTACAGCCACTTGTTGCCGTCGTCGGTCAGCAGCTTGTCCTGCCCAAAGGCTGCATTGACGAACCCGTTCACAAAGGAGGAGGCCAGGTTCATTCTAGCAGAGTCCACCTGAGAACCACTGCCCCCAAACCCTGAGGAAGGAGAGGGGAGAATGATGCGGTTTGGCAGGAGAGTTTGGAGGAGGTACGGAAGTCAGGAGGGGTGAAGATTAACAGAAGAATGTGAAACGGGGGAAGGAAGGAGGAAGAGGAAAGGAAATATGTTGCAGGATAAGAAGGGAGGGAGAAAGAGTGGAGAGGTGACCATCAACACAAGACAAAAAAAATGATAGAGGGAAAGAGGAGAGTGTGTCAATGTCCTTCATAAAAAACACCATTTCAAAATAAAGGAATGAAACCGTTGTGGAAACAACTTACTGTTGTTTTCTAAATGAGTTTTGTAGATGTCATCTGGGACTTTGGGTTCCATAATATCCAGCTTTAAAAGTATCGAAAATGAAAGACATTAAACATCTGACATTAACAGTGCAAGAGAGACAAATCCATTGTGAAGTTTGTTCAATTCAAATCTCATTTTAAACGGTCCAGCAGGTCAAAATAAAACACCCAATTTAATGCCCACCTGACAAACAGCTTTTCTTCCCTCCACTTAACTCAAACCCTTTTCTTTCCTTAGTTACTCTCTCTCCCATACACTGCTGCTTCTATCCTCAACTTGCCAATACCCTAAACCTCCACCCTCCCTGCGCCCTCGCACAGACCTCTCTAGCCAGCGCCAGGAAGTTGCTGTTGAGCTGCACGTTGGACATGATCTCAGTCAGGTCCTCATAGTCCTCCACGTCCTCATTGAGCTCCAGAAACATGCCGTGTCTCCCCAGCATAAAGGCCATCTCCTTCTGGATGACACTGCCAAAGATAGGAAAAACATGTTTTATTTTTATCCTAAATGCCTCTCATTCACTCACGCACGCACGCACATTTCCGACTGCCAGAGGACCGCTCTTACCTCCTGAGCTAATGTCGCCCCATGTAGTGTGCATAGACTAAAAACACACCTCAAAGCTTTGCCAAGCTTCTCAATGTGCAGTTCTGCCAAAAATAAACTTTTATGAACTTATGTATTTCAAATGTACAGTACAGGCAGAAATAATGGAAACGCTGCTTAAATAAGTAGTGCTCTTAAAACTTTTCTGTGCCCTTTTCTTCTGCAGTTCTTTCTCAGAGCCAAAATGTATTCTAAATGGTTGTTTCTTAACCACGAGTGGTAATGACATTACATGACCAACAGCAATATGAAAACGTATAAGCCAAGAATGAGCACTTCACCCTGCATGAATATTATCATTTTATATAGACAAATACTGGACAAAAAAAAATGTTCAAGCTGATTATGACATTTCCTAAAATATGAACTAACACAAAGGAAGGTGTAAGGACTGTTAATTGTTTAACACAAATTATAATTATTTCATTACATTTATTATACCAGAGATATATATAATGCATTACTGCATTAAATACTGCATAAATACTGCATTAACCCCAGGCCAGGCTTTTTTTATTTTATTTTGTATTCATTAATTCCTTTTTTCACAGTGCAATTTTCCATCACTATGGTAGCAGGATATACCTCTTGAAAGCGTTAAAACCCACGGTTCCATCTGTATAATCAATTTTAAGATGCCATTGCTTTAGTGACAACAGTTCTTTATTTAGTAAGATGTGGGTAGTAAAACAATCGTGGGGAGACCTCACTTCTGCATTTTGGAAATCCACATACAAGAAATAAGGTAAGGGCAGCGAATCAAAGGCATAATAGTTTATAATTCTAAAGACGTGCTAACTCGGAGAAACGTTGTACACAAACGTTGTGAATGTTATTATCTACGTTTTGTATAGGCTCTCCAGGACACGATGAGCCCATGTACAAGCGTCTCTGACCAGTATTGGTAATGTAGAGAAAATGCGTTACCCCCATCCGTGTGTAAGAAAATTCAGTGTAATCTCAGCTACAACTATGGGCATCTTATTGGATTGACGACTAAAAACCATTTTAGTTAATTACATTATGCTTCCAACAGAGTAGTTTGTTAGGTTTTCATAAAACATAGCATTTTTTGGCTGTGTTATGAAACCGTAGCATTTTCAGTACGCACGTTCACTGTTGGGCTTCGGCAAAAACAATTGAGATTTTGCCAAAAAAGGTTGACGTTTTACAACAAAAAAAATTTTTGCGTCGCCAACATCTAAATAACTTCCTTTGGAGGACTTCCAAGGAAGCTCTAGTCTGTGAATATTTCTGAGGAAGACAGTGAAAACACAGCTGACTCCACAATAGAGGGTATTGTCAAAGACGTGACCCCATTTTATATCGGTGAGCATGTAAATACATTCTCAAAATATTTTATTATTCAGTGTGCTTATGAATAAGGAGCATAATAAATAGCACATGAAATTGTGGAATGTGTTTGATGTGCTGAAGGGGTTAATCAACAAACGCTGTTTAAATGCAGTGTTTCTATAATTTGTACCAGTACTGTATAGTGAATATGAGAGCTTCCAGGTGGTTTGTCACTGAATGTATAAAACAAGCTTGTGGGGCAGAAATAATATATGGTGATGATAAAAGCGCTCACATGTCCTTGCAGGAGGTGAAGATGTTCTCCACCAGCTCCATGTCATTAAGCATCAGGGCCAGGCGCAGCGCCTCTGGGTAACGGTTGAATTTGCGGAAGATTTTGAGGGCGCACTTGAGCAGAGCAGAGTTCTCCGGCTCTGGCACGTAGCTCACGCAGCTGGGGAGAGGAAGGTAGACATTTACACAGAGGAATGGCCAGCCATCACTCGTTCACCCACTCACTCCTATTATCGTTGTTTATGTCTGTCCATCAACAAGGCAGTCTGCGGCGTGGTTGTGCTCACCTGGTCAGGTAGAGGCAGACCTTGGCGTAGGCGTTCTCGTCGATGTAGTCCTCCAGCATTTCGAGCCGCTCGATCTCCATGAGCAGGTCGCAGGCCTCGTGCTCGGCGTTGTGGGCCATGTTGTAAGGGACGATCTCCTTCACCAGCTTCAGCAGGGTCTCTTGCTGGCCCCGGTCGCTCTCATCCACCTCCTGCCATTCCTTGGCCACCTCTCCTGCCAGGTGCCTGGGATACAGGGCCATGCAAGTGAGACCGCAGGGACTCAACCAAAGCTCCGCCAAATGGAAGCAATTGCGACAGCCTTGTTGCCTTCCAGTCATTACGGCTCAAACTCTGCAAGCAATTAAATGGCGTCCTGATACTATCATTATCGTTTAATCACTGTAACTCGCACTATTGCACTTAAAGCTATAAAGTTTTTTTAAGTCAGTCTATTTTAGCTTTGAATGAAGATTCTTAACTTCAAACTTATGCACTGAATTAATATCAAGAAGAAAATTTTTAATTGACCCCAACACTGTTTTGAATCGGATCCACTAAACATTTTACCAAGGTAGTATTGCCAATTTACTGTAAGTGAGCTGCACTATTAGAACTTAGGCCCACACACATATTTTTCATGTTTTTGAGCTTTGCATATGGTCCTGGAGCTTTCGATGCGTGTTCCATACTCATTCAAGTAAAGCAATTGTAATTTTGGTAGAAGTATGCATATTTTAGGCCCAAACTGCTATTTTTATTTATATTGACGTATGCTTTGGCATATATATGTATTATTTTTATTTTATTTTTTTTACTCTCTGCTCTTTGCAAACATTTTACATACTAAAACCAGGAAGAGAACGCTGTTGCGAAGAGTTAAGCTGAAAAGTATTAAACATGCCTTCCCAACTGCGTAATACATGTTCTTAAGCCAACTGTACATATTTAGCTGGTTGAATACATTTTATACTAGAGTAAATTATATTAACAACAAAATTACTTCATTTTTGTTTGTGGAAAAAGTCACAAGAGGCAGCTAAATTTCAGGTCCAGCAATTAATAAGACAAAGCAAACAGAATATATGTAGAGAAGCTCCAGGTGGTGAGGCAGGTATACCTAACGTATTCGTGGCCCCAGGATGCCAGCTCCTCCTGTGAGCCCAGCAGACGGTACTTCAGACACTCCCGTTCACCGCTCATCGTCATGGCGAGGACCGACACCACGTCTGCGCAGAAGCGCTGCAAAGTGAGCAAGAGAGACATCCATCAGACCAACAAACGGATGAAAGAGGAGATCGTACAGTCGCCACATTTGAAATGTCCACATATTTTGTGTCCGCATATCACGTAAAAATGTAAAAAATGTTTAAAAAAAGAGAGAGCGAGAGAAACATGGATTCCAGTAAATAAAACACAAAATAATGCCAGTTAAACATGGATGAATCAGAATGAATTTTCACCTGTGTCAGTAGCCCTACTGCTAAGGTGACTTCCAACTTTCTTTGATCTGCAAGCTACCCGGGATAAGTGTCGTGCCAACTAATAAAGGGAGGGAAAGTGGTTTGGACTTATTAACTAAAATTTCCCTCGGGATGAATAAAGTATCTATCTATCTATCTATCTATCTATCTAACTTCATGATAAATAGAATATAATCGTGTAAACAGTGGCCTATCGCTGGCAACCTGCAACCCATGTCAAGCGCAATTGGGGGGGGAAAAACCCCATGGGCCTAAACGTGTTGGTATGTCCCGTGAGCCTGGCCATCCCAGGATAGATAAGGTCATCTTTGTTGCTGCATTTGGTACACAAATCTGACCATACGCTGGTAACTACGAAAATTTAAAAAGTAGAAACAACAAAAAGCTGCATAGCGATAATTTGAGGATGATCTGACACCTTGGAATTTTGTGCTTGTAGAATGATTTAATGCTTCAGTTGCTTATATGAAGTTGTTGTTGCCGTCTATGATGAATCCGCTAGCATAGCACTTGACAGTACACTGGAAATGCCATTCAGCGGGACTTTCGCTTTACCTCCCGATACGCAGCGCTTTCAATGTAAAATTCTGACATCTTGTACCCTTCCCTGCCCCATTAATGTTCGCAGGGTGACGCGTGCAGTGGCCGGACCTTGTTGTCCCCAGCAGCCATGCCCTCGTAGATTTCCTTCAGCTTGGCATAGTGCGAGCGCAGGAACTTCAGGGGCTTGGGCACAGAGGTCATGGAGGTGGTGGAGGAGCGGATCTGCCTGCGGAGCTCCTCCAGGGCTGGCCGGTAAAGGGAGGTGTCCTTCTCCTAGGAGACAGACAGGACCGGGCAGGACAGGAGAAAGCAGGGGAGGGAGGTCAATCAGAAAAAGGAGAGAAAACAATAATGACGGCACAAATTCTCTAATTTCTACGCAGGATTATAATCTTATGCTATATAATTTATATATATATATTATTTTTCAGCCTAACATTAACACTTGTTGAATAATTGTTAAACAACACCAGAGCAGTCATTTAAAAAAATGAAACTAGTATTCTCCTTTAGAGCTTCACAGAACTTAACACAGTAGTTCACAGCAAGGTTCTGCAGCGGTACTTACACCAAGTCTCTCCACCATCATCTCCAACTCTTCTTGAAGCTGCTTGTCTTCTTCAGACTAAGACAGTAGATGAAATGCATGCAATTAGAAGACAAGCCCAAATTAGACAATTATTAGTTAATTCAACATCATAATGCCAAGTATACATTACTTTGCCTATTTTCCCTGTGGAAATTGAGATTAGGGAGGGCCCCATTTTCTTTTACCAATGCAATCCATTTTGTAAGCATTGCATTTCCATGACAACACTCAAATGGATGCATCCAGCAGAGAATACTTAGTTCCAGGAAAACTGGACACTAGACTCAATAACGAGGAGGCAGAGGATGGAAATCCGAAGAGATTGTAAAAGAGCCATGACTAAAATGATACAACGTCGGTGTTTTGACTTGAATGTTAAAAACAAAAGTAACGTTAAACGGGATGACAAACTGGGATGGAGAATACCAAATTTTCTTTAACTGCCAATTTATTGTATCAATCTCAGTACTTTTCTTATATGACTGGTTTGTTTACCGAAGACATTGGAGCTTCTTGATGTACATTGATATTCACACAGCCCGGGGGAACAGAAAAGCCAATTTACGGGCAACAAGCTATCAACTACACAGTGACGTGTATAACCGTAAATCGCCTAATTAAAAAAAAGAAAGAAAGAAGGTATTTAATACCGGGTTTAAACTTGCTCAAATTTATATTTAAAAAATCCAATGACCTTATTTAAAAAGGACATCAGTTTCCTAGCTAGTCTATGGCTCTCCTTTCTGATCATTGCGGGAACGCTGTGCTTTCCACACGAAAAATAACAAGAATCTGTTCTTTGGTTCATTTCGTCTTATAATTATAGTATCGGTGCTTAGCTAGCTGTAGTTCTTGCTTTTGTTTGAAGAACAAGCATATCTAGCGGACTACAATGTGTAGCAGCTATTGGTAGCTAACGTTAGTTCGCTTCCCAGCTAACATTAGCCTAGCATGCGTTATTTATCAACACTTTGTACTCATTTTTATAAAGAAAACGACTAATTTATACACATCGTATTTACCATACTTGTCACGAGTGTGCAAAGATAATCGGAAGATTACTTGCGAATTTGGCCATTTTAAAGATAATTATTTTTTTGCACATTGAATGACAGTGCTCACGGCCTGTTCGACCATGTTGTCAGTCCGGCAGTGACTCAGGCAAATTCGCAGCTACCTTTTGATTATAATTTCTGAACCTCGAAATAATAAACTGCCGTCGCTTACCAGCTCTTGCTCCTCTTTCTTTTCTTTGTCCTTTCCCGGAGGCTGCTGCCCCTTCTCCTCCGTCTTTTCTGGTAGTTTTTTCTCCTTGTTTTTTGCTTCCTCCATGATTGTAATACAACTGCCTCTCTGCGAATCTGAAATTGAACAACCGGCTGCGACTCCCACAGTGCACGACAGTTCTACGGCAAGTAGGATAAGCCAAAAAAGGTGCTTTATAAAATTCGTCTTCCGTATTCTGTGACTCCAACCAATATGACTTGTAATTGGAATATTAAGTTCATATTCACTTAAAAAAAAAAATATATATATATATATATTTTTTTTTAGTGAATATGAACTTAATATTTATATATTATAATACTATATATTATTTACCTGTATGCATTTTTATTTATAACATATTGACTATGATAATGTTCAGTCATGTCTCCATATGCCCCCAACATGTTTATTACATTTTATAACACGCCACTACATTACATTACATTACATTAATGGCATTTGGCAGACGCTCTTATCCAGAGCGACGTACAACAAAGTGCATACCCATAACCAGGGATAAGTGCGCTGAAAGACCCTAGAGGGAAGTACAATTTCAACTGCTACCTGTACAACAAAGATAAGGACCAGGGCCTATTTGATATATATATTTTTTTTACAAACAAATAAATAAATAAACAAACAAACAACAAAGCAAAAGTGACCAAACTTAACTAGCCAAACACTGCTTACCTAAAAATACTGATACATACAAAAGTAAATCACAGAAAGACCACAATTAAGGTTCACAGGGAGGTAGGGAGGGACGGGGAGAGGTGCTGCTTGAAGAGGTGCATCTTCAGTTGGTGCTTGAAGGTGGGGAGAGATTCTACAGTTCTGACCTCAACGGGGAGTTCATTCCACCACCGTGGAGCCAGAACAGACAGTAGTCGTGAGCGTGAGGTGGAAGTTTGGAGAGGGGGAGGTGCCAAGCGGCCTGTGGAGACAGCATGCCACTAAATGGTGTAGATGTTTAGATTTAAACTCCACACACGCACATTTGCATGCTGTTGATCACTGATGGATTGTGTTATCAGTTACACTTAGACAGTCAAAGTAATAAATGATTGTCAATCTACTGCCTTGCCCTAGGTCATCTCATGCCGATATTGTCATTCCCACAAATCGGTGTCAAGAACTGAGGCTATGGGAGCTGGAAGAACATTTCAAAAAACGAGCAATTTAATTTAAATATCGCAGAGACATTAACAACAACTCTTAATCAATATATAATGAAAGATGATATCATCGGTCCGAGAGAACCAAGTATTTTGCCAACACGGACTCCCAGTGAACATTACGACATAGGACCATTTAGAACTTCACTTCTCATCGTGCCTCGCTCGTGCTCGAATTACAGACTGTACTGCGCATGTCTTCTCCAAGAGGGTACACGTGTCTCACAAGGTTCTCTCTCACTTCCTGTACAGTGACAGCTAGACAACTCGCGGCGCCGATATTGTGTACATCGTGGAGGAAAATAAAGAGATGGATGTGGAAATGCAAGCTGAAGCCTTTTCAGACTCTCTTCTAAAGAATATCCAAGACCAGGATCCTGTCACCATTCTCGGGGCTATTGTTGCCATAGTTGTAGTCATCTTAACGATACGTAAGTGAGCCGCACCGACGCAGGCCTCGGTGCATCCTCGGCATCAGAGTGACGAATCATTCCGGGTTGGTTCGTATTGGTTATGCAAAGCGTACCTGGTTAACTTGCTAGCTAAGACACCTAGATGCATTCGGCTTCCTAGTTTGTGTATTGCTTAACATTTACACTCCTTTTTGAGGTCGAGGAGTTAAATGTATTTATTTATTTGTTTCAGTTTTTGTGAAGATTTTCTGGGGGAGCAAATCAACAAGGAATGCTGTCTTGCTGGTTGGACTATGCGATTCTGGAAAGACCCTTCTCTTCAGCAGAGTACGTGCAATAAAATCACTAAATGGTTCAGCTAGGAAGTTACTTAACAGCGTTATTGTTTTCGCACAGCCAGCGGTGTTATACCGTTAGTATTTCACATCAGGTAAAAGTTGGGGTGCAAATATTACTATTGCCAAGCTGATTATTGTTAAGATCACTGCCTTTTTTTGGTTTTGCAACCTTTTTATCCTCCAGAGTTAGTAATGTTTCTGTTAAAAAAAGTCAGATAGTTAACATTTTAATATGTGAGCAATGCAAGCCAATCTGCAAACTGTATCAGCTGCTGGGTATTTTGAGTGTCAAATATTAAAATGTTCTGTATGTTTGCAGCTGTTGACAGGGACATTCAAAAGGACTCAGACATCCATCACAGACAACAGTGCACTTTACAGACCAAAAAATGATGCGGTGAGGAAATCAAGATGAGCACAGGTCTTATATCTGCAATTTTACCTACAAACCTGTCTTGTTATATGAAATATGTTTTTTGTCTTTTTCCAATTCTCAATTCCTGTCACCATAAAATAGTATGCTTGTATTAGTGATATGGTTATTGATTTGATATGATTTGAATTTGCCAAAGAAGCAGTGGTCATACAGGGACACTGGAGACCCACTGTGTGAAATGAAAACCTGTGCTCTAAATTTGTCTTTGGATTCCCTCACTACAAGAAAAGAGGCCTTTCTCTGACATATAATGGAGCACTTATGTCATTTTATCTATTCTACTAAATTCATAGTACTGTATTTTCAGACATCTGTATCTGTCTACAGGGCAGTGGTTGGACACTGATTGACCTCCCGGGACATGAGAGCCTACGTCCACAATACATAGAGAAGTTAAAGGCAGCTGCCAGGTAAGCCTGATTTCACGAAAATTACTCTCATTTTCATGTTCTTAAAGAAATTAGTAGCAAAGAGCAGGCAGTTTGCTAATGTGAATGTGAAGAATAATGTATCCATGATTATGTGATTGTGTATTGATTCTTTAAAACGGATTAAATGTAATGTCATATTGAGGTCCCATAGGCTTGCACATTATCCATATCTTGAGTGCGTTGCTTAACCAGGGCTGAGAATGTTCTAGACCATGTTCCAGCCAAATGTGAGAAAATACAGCCCAAACTGGATAAGATGTATATTAGTAGGACTAGATTCCAGGGGAAATGCTGGACTTTAAGGTGCACTCTTAACAGTTAACAAGCTCCACTTGTTTATGTGTCATGATGTCAGATAACTTTTCAGGATTCGGTCAGACTCCCAGTCCTTTCAGTATTTTCTATGTATTTGAATTATTATTTTATGTGTGAAACTGCATTGGTTTGTATACATGCCAAATGAACTCAGACAGATTTGAGGCTTTGACAGTTGGGGCTGCCCTGGTGGTTGGGGCTGCTGCCCTGGCCCACTCTGAATGCAGTGTCTCTGTAGGGCAATCGTGTTTGTGGTGGACAGCGCCATCTTCCAGAAAGAAGTGCGAGACGTGGCGGAATTGCTTTACTCTTTGCTGACGGACAGTGTTATTGCCAGGAATGCTCCAACAATACTGATAGCCTGCAACAAGCAAGGTAGAAAACCGCTATGCGACTGCCTGTGTTTGTGCTAAAGTTGGGAGAATATGGACAATGTGGGTGTAGAACAGGAAGATGAAGTGCACAGTGAGAATTAGGGGTATGCATTTTACAACAGCAAACACATTTCATCAGAGGACTCGTGTTTATTTGTTGACACTTGAATTCAACTACTGCCAAATGGAACATAACTTTCGACTATGCAGTATCTACACAAACATAAATGAAGCAATACACCATTGGACAAATTTCACGCACAACATTACTAAGTAGGAAAGTTGAAAAATAAAGGCTATAATTGGGTGTATTAAATCCATAAATTTTCCATTTGCAATCACTATCCACGGGCTTTTTTAAGGTGTTGTGTTCTAAATATCTTGTTATGTTGGCCAGAGCTAGCTTACTTACAATTCCCAGGATCGACCTGCATGCATGGATGTAGCCTACATGGCTTTAACTGCAGAACCATTTAAGATGGCCCAAAATAAAGTTTGAAAATGCAGACAATTTTTATTATTATTATTTCCCCCAGAAATAAGATATGACCCCGAGTGGTCTTAAGCAGTATTGGTTACACGGTTAACCGTTTACAAAATGGGATGGTAAACTTTACAATAACTGATTTGTCACATCCCTAGTGGGAATGCAGAATAGAAAGGGGGAAATGGATGACATATATATAGGATAGGAAGAGGAGGTGGATGCTGTAGTCATGGAATAGAGAAGTGGGCCATCTGAATCTATCTTAGGATCAGAAAGCTCAGTAGATTTTTGTCTCAAAATGTACAAAATAGAACTGTAAAGGGAAGAGTGGTCTGGTGAGCTTGTTTTCTCCTCTTCCTATAGATATCACCATGGCAAAGTCTGCCAAGTTGATTCAGCAGCAGCTGGAGAAGGAGCTGTGAGTATGTCATAGAACATGGGGCCATTTAAAAACAAACCTAAAAAAACACCAAGGGACAACTGCCAACTCTGTCTCCACAGGAACACGTTACGAGTGACTCGCTCTGCAGCCCTGAGCTCCCAGGACGGGTCGGCAGGGGGCGCCAGTGTGTACCTGGGCAAGAGGGGCAAGGACTTTGACTTCTCACAGGTGTCTATGCGCGTGGAGTTCCTGGAGTGCAGCAGCCGTGGCAACAAGGGCGAGGAAGGGGAGGCTGACATTGAGAACCTGGAGAAATGGCTGGCAAAACTGTCGTAAAACATCCTAAATGAAGCGGTCATGCTTGGATCCCCAAACGACCATCTCTCAGAGCCTCCTGAAGGGACGGCATACTCTATGTCCATCAGTGAAACACTTTTTTGAAGTCCGGCTCCTCAGACGTGCTTTCCATGAATCTTGTTTTTGATTTCTAAAGAAAGGGGGTGCAGCTCGCCTCAGAAGTTCAGTCGAACGCTGTTCTTCATTGCATTGTCCTTCATTCTCTGGTGACCATATTTCAGTATTCCCACGGCATGCAGGACCGTAAAACACAACGACTTCGTGTCTTAGTGTGCCACACTGCAGAATGGTGTTGTACTACGACCTCACACTTTGACCACACCGTCCATGCGCGGGTAAGAGTTAGTAATATTAGGGTTCGGTTTGTGTAATGCTATCTTTTAGTAAGAATTAGTTACCCTGCTAAGCTGTAGATTTTATATGGTGATACATTATAATTCCTTGTTTCTATGGGCAAGGAATTTTCCTGAAAACAGTTGTTTTGAGCACTATTTTCTGAGTCTTTTTTTTCTCAAAGTATGTATGCTAAGGAGTCCTAGCCCTGCGTCTTTTTTGTTTAAATGACTGGACGCATTTATTGAGCATTGAATGCACACTGAACAAGCATGGATATCTGTGCATGGTTTATCGTCATTCAGCAGTGTTTTGATGTTTGATGACATCATTATTGACCTGTTAGATTGGTTGTGTGTGACCCTAAACAAAATCACTGTTACATTTTTCTGCCCTTCTATAAAACAAAGATTATTCACAAAGTTGTCTACCAAGTTTCAGTCCTGCTGTGATTGGAGGGGAGGGGAGGGCAGGGCCCAGGGGCACTCTTGTTTGTTGTTCAGCACCAGGCCAACCTGTTAAGGTTGGGAACTCTTTTCTTGGTATTTGTAAAGTATGAAAGTACTGATCAGCAAATACTGCATAAGTAAATTCCAAATTTCCAACTAAACTTGATTTCCTGGTAAATCTGTACTCCAAAATAAATGGCTCAATTTCATCCAAGTCATTTTTGTAATAATAGAAAATATAGACCAATACCACAATCTTAAGTAAAATACACTGTGGTGAAATCGTGGTCCCTGGCATTGTTTTAAATTTCTGTGTTTTCTTGACCAATTTCGGCGGTCTAGCTTTTGACTTGCAGGTACCCAGTCTATGGACTTGGGTCACTCTTGCACAGTGACGATCATCCAAACTGTGTGAAACCCTCCCTCCCATGCCCGTGTGTCAGGCTGCAGGCCTGTAGAACCCAGCACGAGCACAATGCCCAAACATTGGCAATCCTATAATGCATCACTTTGATGTTCATACGCACATGAAACAAGGATAATTCTGAAACCTTTCAGTTTGGAAA
This sequence comes from Conger conger, assembly GCF_963514075.1. Taxonomy (NCBI): domain Eukaryota; kingdom Metazoa; phylum Chordata; class Actinopteri; order Anguilliformes; family Congridae; genus Conger; species Conger conger. The sequence goes on along the minus strand of NC_083772.1, from coordinate 29,948,441 downwards.
ATGCTTTATTGCGTCGGTATACTGTTCAGATAGAAAACAGCGGTGGAAAGAAAAGGAGGAAAATGCATTGCTGTAGGTATTCATCAAAGGTGCTCCCATACGTCTCTTATGCCCTCTGCTGGCACGTGTGGAAGGTGCAGGCTTGATCCAGTTCTGAAAAGTGTGGGGGAATGGTCAGTAAAGACCGGGATTTTATGTGTACAACACACAGATTGGACTTATGTACACATCATATGCTTATGCATTATTTTGATATTTATGGATTTCATTTGGACATTACAGTAACATCAGTACAACGTGCAATAGAACCAGGGAATGCACTGAAAACATTCAAATTTTCTGCCATTTTTAGCTCAGCAGGTAGTGAGACACAATTTAACTGTGGACCATGAGCTTATGTTCTAGCCCCCAAATAAATGCAGAACAACTCATAATAAATTCAGAACAACTACTACCTGTCAGTTCATCATAAGATGTGATGAAAGGTAAACAGACTCGTTTTCAACAAAGTGGGTTGCAATGATACTCAAATAGTTCCACATAGTTTACTCACATTTATTCAAAGATTTAAGAGAACACACACTGGCATTGTCTAATACAAAAAAAGAAAAAAAAAAGTTTGGACACACCTTACCCCTGTATGTAGCACCCCCCCCCCCCTCCCCTTTCAATTTTTGAGACATTAACATAATATCATAAAATAAAATGGTCATATTTTTTATTTGGCTGCATATTCATTGCATACCATGACTTCCTGATGCCACTGACCTATCAACATCACCAGATTCTGGATATCTTATTTCCAGGTTGTCCTACAAGCAATACTAGAACTCCTTGCATTTGAATGGATCTCAATGGGAATTGGGGGATAAGACTAGATTCAGCTATAAATTATGGTGATACAGTATGGAACGCATTTGTTGGCTAAATGACTTTAAGTCATCAAGGGTCTGAGGGATCAAACCAGCCTCAAACAACCGTGCTGTTACTAGATGTACAGTAGATACCTCCAGGCTCTTCTGAATAATTCTTCCATTTAGTTCAACAGGGAAATTAGTCTGGAGAAATGGTGAAACCAATATGTACAAAAATACCCTTTAATAAAATCTGAGAATATGCACTTTGACTACATATGAATTGTTTGATTACAAACAGAAAATGAAACATTAATAGGAAAAAGCAGAAAAGGTGTGTCCAAACTTTTGACTGAATGTGTGCGTATGCATGTCGTCTGTGTGTCGGTGAGGGAGCGATACACACCGGATGTGGTGCTGTCACACTTTCTGAGGGAGGTCACAGAGGCAAAGTACTCCTCCCCCAGGAAGCTGCGGTAGTTCTGTCCAACCGGCACCGTCTGCAGGCATTTTGTGGACCTCTTGAACAGGAGGTTGCCTGACCCCTCTGACTGGAACAGCTTGAAGGCAGCTAAGCTATTGGTCCCAAAATTGGCCTGTCGCAGGGTTGGAAAAGATGCATTGTAAAGTGTTTAACACAACACGGATTGACTGTCCTATATTCCAGCAAAATACTTAACACAGTGGCTAGATTTTCAAATATTTGTTGATGGCAGCCATTTTGTTTTATTATGATCCAGAACAATGGCTTGCTTAGTCAGTGGTGCAATCCACCAAGTAGGCCAACATTGCCACTCAGTCATGTTTGCTATTGTTGTAGATGCACACAAAATTAAATTGGGCGGCGACATTGGCTCAGGAGGTAAGAGCAGGGTTGCCAGTTCGATCCCACCCTGGGTGTGTCAAAGTGTCCCTGAGCAAGACGCCTAACTCCAAGATGCTCCTGACGAGCTGGTCGGTGCCTTGCATGGCAGCCATTCACTGTTGGTGTGCGTGTGTGTGTGAATGGGTGAATGAGAAGCATCAATTGTACAGCGCTTTGGATAAAGGTGCTACATAAATCATAGCAGACATTTACCATTTAAAATAACTACAGTACTTGTGAAAAATCCTTCCCAGCAGCAGAATGTGTAAAAACTTGCAGCCTTTTCTCCGCAGAAGTGACTCTCACCTGCTGCTCATTCAGGAATACGATCACATGTTCTCTCCTCTCAGGACGGGTCATCACAGCATGGGCGGGGACTTTGGCCAGGTGACAGTTGAGGTATTTAGTGATGGGGGCAGTGGGCGGGCCAGTGGGGCACAGTAGCTCATAGTGACTAGAATTAAGTCCAGAGGCCCAGGGGGCACCTTGTCCTAAAAGACAGACACATGACAGAGGGTTCAGGGCCACTCATAACACGCTTTGTCATTCTTTTTTCTCATGGCAAGCATGTAAGTACACATCTGGGTACATGCATATTTTTGCATGTATTTTTTGTCCTGAGAACCTGTGTCCTCAAACAAGCATATTAAATGTTTGGCTTCCCTGAGCTCTATGCAGTATTTGTATTAATATAAGGGACATTCCAATAAAATGAAATTAACTATTTAAAAAAAAATATTTTCACTGAAACATTTTTTTGTCATCCAAGACACTTGTATCATGTCTCAGGAGGTTAAATATTAAACTGTGGCAGAGACAAAAGGGCGACCCATGCTAACCATCTGTGTTTTCCAGTACTGTGGTGTGTTTCACAAAGGCAACCTCTCCACGCTCCTCCACCAGACACCTATATTGAGGGAGTGGGAGAAAGAGTGAGACGAGAGACAAGAATATTTGAGCTCTGCATTCTTTACATTACATTACATGTTATTTAGCTGACTCTTTTATCCAAAGCAACTTATAGTTGATTAGATTAAGCAGAGGACAAACTCCCCTGGAGCAATGTGGGGTTAATGTGGGGTGGATCTTATCGTGGCTACACCCACCAAACTTGCAGGTGCCAGTCATGTACCTTAACCACTAGGCTACAGGCTGCCCCTGTAGCCTACTGTTTAAAGGCTGCCCCTTTAAAGGCTGCCCCTGTAGCCTACTGTTCAAAAGCCGGCCTTGTAGCCTACTGTTAAAGGTTGCCCCTTTTAAGGCTGTCCCTGTAGCCTACTGTTTTAAGGCTGTCCCTGTAGCCTACTGCTTTAAGGCTGTCCCTGTAGCCTACTGTTTAAAGGCTGTCCCTGTAGCCTACTGTTTAAAGGCTGTCCCTGTAGCCTACTGTTTAAAGGCTGCCCCTGTAGCCTACTGTTTAAAGGCTGCCCCTGTAGCCTACTGTTTATAGGCTGCCCCTGTAGCCTACTGTTTAAAGGCTGCCCCTTTAAATAGTATGGCTTGAAAATATTTTTTATAATATTTTTACCTGAAGGCCCCAGCGTAGCCGAAGTACGGCTCCTCACTGTTGGCCTGGCACCCCTCTCCCGCGCACAGAGCGCAGAGGGAGGACCCGGACTCCGCACCAGGGGCACAGCTCTGGGAGAAGAACTTCGCTGTTCCGTTTAAAACACAGCGGAGACAGACAGCAAGGATAATCGTGAGAGGTCTGCAAGGACTTGTGAGCATGCCACATTTTTATAAGATGAAGAAGGGAATAATTATGTGCTTTCTAGTATAGTTCATATCGTGTACATCAGGGGTCTCCAACCCTGGTCCTGGAGAGCTACTGGGTCTGCTGGTTTTCGTTCTTACCCTGCAATTAACTATAATCAACTGCTCTAATTTAATTAATTAACTCACCTCACCTGGTTACCTGGGTCTCAACAGGTGCTGATTTTAAGGTGAAAACAAAAACCAGCAGACCCAGTAGCTCTCCAGGACCAGGGTTGGAGACCACTGGTGTACATGTACATCATATCTTTATCGGCACTATATGACATGGAACCTGCTCGCGCACATCCTGGAGCGATCGGCCTCTGCACTCACAGAAGTCGCACTCTCCGGTGAGGTTGTGAATCAGGCCCATGGGCACGTTCCAGCCGGCGGTGCGCCCGAATCCGGTGTGGCACGACTTCCTCCCCATGAGCCCGTCCCACCTGAGCCCTGACCCCTTCCGCACGACCGCCACCGCGTAGTAGGAGGAGGTCTCTGCGGAGGCCTCTGTCGAGGCAGAGAGCGTATGAGGAGGGGCACAACACACACAAATCACTCCACCTTACACGCCGCGTATATCACACTCACCTCCTCCTGAAGCGCAATCATCTGTGAACAGACAGAGAAAGGGAGAATCTTTTACTTTTCATCCTAAAAATGAAGACAGCTGATGGAATTGTACGCATGCTGGGCTGGGAGGAATATAAGGGTTTGACTGCTACGGGCAAAAAGGTGAACGGGCTGGGTGGATGTAAACCTGCAGCTCTCTAGTCACAGGACAGTTGGTACCTGCGTTGTACTGCTCTGCCATGACGGGCACCAGGCCACACCCTCCGGCAGAATATATGTCCCCTCCGTCCATCGTCATGGCGTCTGCCTCTCTGCGCTGTGGGGGCGGGGCCAAACAGGCAAACCTACATCACGAGGCCTAACTTCGAATGGCTGTTTAGAAATTCATTTACATAAAGGCTGCATTTACTCAAGACATTTTATTTAAATACACACAATTCAACTGATTATTTTAGATACTCATGGTCGGCAACAATTAAAACAATTCTATCTTATCAGGTGTGTCAGTCTTTTAATGAGACTTAAAATAATTTAGAAGTAGAAAATATTGATTGTTTCAAGTTACTTTTTGCTTGTCAAGCGAAATTGTCTCGTCTTACCCATTGGCAAATCTTGAAATTAATCAAACTGTCTCACCTCATTAGTAATCTCCCGGTGATATTTTCTTTCTTTATCTTTATTTTCATAATAGTAATAGAAAAAAGTCTAAATATAAGACTAAAATACTTGAGATTGTCCTATTTTTGGGCTTTGCAGCAAAATAATTGTCCTCCTATCAACACCAAACCAAGCTCTGTCGAGCTCTCTCTCTGGTCACCCAGCCCAATGCCATCCAGTCTTGTACCAGAATGTTCCGTATGCACTCGTCCACAGAGGCAGCGCTTTTGCACTGCAGCATGCCCCCTGCTTCTGTTCTCCACTGCTCACACTTCTGCTTCTCTGCAGGGCCCACTGCACACCATGTCACTGCTGAAGAGCCTGTGTCTGAGGGAGGCAGAAGAGCAAGCACAGTGACCCTCAACACAGCTTTTCTCCTGTGGTTAGCGCTAACCATTAGCGCTGACACACCCGCACACGGGCGTATGCGGGTGTGTCTGTGTGTTATGTGTGTGTTTATATGTGCGCATATACACGGGCATGTGTGGATGAGTCAGTCAGTGTGCGCGCGCACACCCGTTATGTGTGTGTTTATATGTCGCGTGTTGCGTGTGTATGCACGGTTTGTGTGTCTGCATGCGTGTAAGGGCGCTCACGCGGTGACGCACCTCCACTGATCGCGCGGACGATGCTCAGGTACTCAGCGCCGAGGTACGTGAAGGAGTCTGTAGATCTGGGCAGCTTACGCAGGCCAACGGTAGAGTCTTTGAATAGCAGATTCTTGGAGCCCACAGATGAGAACAGCGGAGAACCTTCCTGTTCACGACAAGGACGGACGCTAACCACCAGTTCTGGAAACTTCCATAGCGCTTGTATTTGTTTCCTGCTTCCATCTCTCACAGTAGAAATGACATTCTTTCCACTCATGCTTAAAAGAGTACAGGATCCATGCGGTCACACATGAAGTTTGCACTTGGACTGCACACAGTCAGGCGGAGGCGTACAGGGGTATAAAGGCATACCGTGGCCTGTCCGATGATGTTCCAGATATCGTTGGCCAGCGCGGCGTCCTTGCGGCTGACGACGGCGTGGGCGGGCACCCTGGCCAGGTGGCAGGAGGCGTAGTCGCTCACATCCCTCCTGCTCCCGTCCCTGCACAGCAGCTGGTAGTCTGCTCTCTCCGCCTCTGTGGACGGGGAAAGCAGCACAGCCATGGTCAGCGCTGTGTCACAGCGTGCAACGCGCGGGCGGAGGGAAGGCAAACCCACCTGGCACTGTGGTGTGCTTTACAAAGGCCACCTCACCCCTCCCGTCTTTCAGGCAACTGAGTGGAGGGAGGAGGGAGGAGAGGAGAGAGAGAGAGAGAGAGAGAGAGAGAGAGAGGCTGTGAATGTGTGAACGCTTACCTCATTGCCAATATTGTCTTATTCAGCAAAAAAGTTAAAATCATATTTTAAGTCTCAATATAAGACAAGAATACGTGTTATATGTAGTGTTTAGCAGTGTAAAGAGGGATGTGCAGGCTGTGTGTTTAGTAGTGTAAAGAGGGATGTGCAGGCTGTGTGTTTAGCAGACTGAAGAGGGATGTGCAGGCTGTGTGTTTAGCAGTGTAAAGAGGGATGTGCAGGCTGTGTGTTTAGCAGTGTGAAGAGGGATGTGCAGGCTGTGTGTTTAGCAGTGTGAAGAGGGATGTGCAGGCTGTGTGTTTAGCAGTGTGAAGAGAGATGTGCAGGTTGTGTGTTTAGCAGTGTAAAGAGGGATGTGCAGGCTGTGTGTTTAGCAGTGTAAAGAGGGATGTGCAGGCTGTGTGTTTAGCAGTGTAAAGAGGGATGTGCAGGCTGTGTGTTTAGCAGTGTAAAGAGGGATGTGCAGGCTGTGTGTTTAGCAGTGTGAAGAGGGACGTGCAGGCTGTGTGTTTAGCAGTGTGAAGAGGGATGTGCAGGCTGTGTGTTTAGCAGTGTGAAGAGGGACGTGCAGGCTGTGTGTTTAGCAGTGTAAAGAGGGATGTGCAGGCTGTGTGTTTAGCAGTGTGAAGAGGGACGTGCAGGCTGTGTGTTTAGCAGTGTAAAGAGGGATGTGCAGGCTGTGTGTTTAGCAGTGTGAAGAGGGACGTGCAGGCTGTGTGATTAGCAGTGTGAAGAGGGATGTGCAGGCTATGTGTTTAGCAGTGTGAAGAGGGATGTGCAGGCTGTGTGTTTAGCAGTGTGTAGGGGGTTGTGCAGGCTGTGTGTTTAGCAGTGTAAAGAGGGATGTGCAGGCTGTGTGTTTAGCAGCGTGAAGAGGGATGTGCAAGTGTTGCTCACTTGAAGGCTCCGTCGTAGCCGTAGTAGGGCTCTCTCTGTGAGCGGGAGCAGTCTCCTTTGCACAGACTGCACAGGCGGGAGCCCTGTTCCGCTCCGGGCACACAGCTCGCAGAGAAGAAGTCCGACACGGCTGAGAAAACCACATGAAAGCTCACAAAGTCATGCTCCACACGCAACAACAAAGCAGAAACGGGTGACAAATGTGTACACCCTCTTTATCTTGATGTTGTATTGCAGATTACCATTCATCAAGTATAACTACAGGTTCATCCATGTATAGCACTATTTAACAATGACAATATGAAGCTTATAAATAGCAGTGGAGCGATGCATTCTCTGTAGAAGGATTTTGCCCAAAGAAAAATACTTAGTTAACATCACAGTCTACTTCTTCCTCTCATAGATGAATTTAATAACCACCCACAAGTGTTACATCAAACATAGGCCATATTCAAGCATATTCATTATGTACTGATGCAGATACTCACATATTTATAATAAAATACAATTTTGTTGAGAAATATTTTTCCATGATGCAATGTGCTGGGCTCACCACTCTCGATGGTCTGTCCTTGAGTGGAGTTCCACAGAATTTGGCCCTGTGCCAACAGGGTACCGATGGGGATGTTCCAGCCGGCAGACTTCCCCAAGCCAGTGTGACAGGATTTTTTCCCCTTCAGCTCATTAAACCCAAAACCACTGTCCCTCTTCACCACAGCCACAGCGAAGTAGCAGGTGTCGGAGTCTGAAACACAAGGAACATGCTCCTCCACTTACCTAGAGATGCTTAAAAAGAGTATTATTTCATCATTTTATACGTAGCTATATTTTTTTTATAGAAATGACAGCAGTCACTCAATTCACTCCTCTGTAAAAAATAACGGTCTTTACTTTCTCCGTATTCCTCGGCAATGATCGGGTGCAGGTCGTAGTCGGGGAGACCAGCTTTGTAGATATCACCTCCATCCAAGGTGACGGCATCTGCTTCTTCATCCTAAAAAATACAACACCACTGACACATAAGGTTATGAATAATGTCTTTGAGGTTTATATACACTGAATGCATATCATAATGCAGGCGTTTACATTCACATTAAAGCACAGAAACTAAACTGAGCTGAGTATTCCAACCCGTTGTTTCATAGAAATGCCTAACTTTCAACTTGAAAATGATCTTACATAGAAAGATAGCATGACTACCTGCAAACCTACAGTAGCTGAAGACTTATTGAAAATCAAAGAAAAAGATTTGCAGTTACATTTTGCAATTTTCAGAGGATTGCAACACTTTGTACATAGAATCGAGTGTACCCAAGACCTCCCAGCCAAGTATAAAATAAATCCAAGCCCTGCTCGACGGCCACAAGGCTAGTGTGGCACGCCTGCGGACATGAGCGTCGTCTCACTTTGATAGCTGTGATGCAGGCGACGGATCCCTCCCTCTTCACACAGTTGAGGTTTGTGAAGATGGACGTCAGATTGTCACACTTTTCTTTCTCCAGTACAGATATCGCACACCATCTCACCGGCTCCGTAAGAGCAGCCGGCAGCACTAGCCCTGAGGAAAAAAAGCTTCGCAAATAACTGAAACACCAACCAACTACCAATGAACAGGCGAGTATTAAAGTACACGAACATGGCCGTTGTATCAGTCTTCTGAACTTCATTCGGTTCCGTTTTTGGACTTGCATTTCAATGAACCAAGCAATTACACATTAATGAATGGAAATGGCAGTAAAATATTTGTCATGATATAGTTGCATACTGAAAATAAATATAATAAAAATATTAAATATAAAATGTTTAAAACTACTTTTAACATAAGTATCAAACATGTAAGCTGTGGTACTATACCAAGGCATCCAAGCAGGAGTGTCTGGAGGGAAGTGTTCATGTTGGCAGGTCAGGATGCTCGTCTTCTGCAGCTGGATACTGCCCACTGTAGCTCACAAATGGGGTTTTTATAGAGAGCCTGCTAGCGCAGTTCGTCGATTTTCTGAATGCGTTGACAGGGTGTGGGTAGTAACTCAATACCTGGTGCACAGGTCTTTCGAAATAGACACAAGATAGCCTTACCATGTTTTGATGAATATCTTTTACAGTGCATTTCCTTGTGGTAGTTGTACGTGTGAGATTTACATTGTGAAAACAGAGCAAAGCTAACGTTTCAGTGTTTCAGGCCAACAGGTCCTCTGATCTCAATCCCACAGCACACCACTGGCCACAAAAGGCACCTTTACAGAAAACACTGTGATAGCATGGATAATTTAGCGCAACAAAAGTTGAAGTGGGTCAGGTGGATTCACACACACTGGAGGTACCCGACGGCACAATAGAGGTCTTGTTTCATCACTGTATGATACCTTTTCCTCCATTGTGTTCACAAGATTTAGTCCCAGCGATTGAGACACAATGAAAAATCTGCTAAGACACTGCTTTCAATTGCTGTGCGGAACATCAATACCTTTTTTGCAGGCAACATTAGTTTAGAAATCATAGAGACTACGGTAGCTTCAGCTTTCCATCCCAACCATCAAGAAAGTATCTTGCATCTCAAAAATATTTCCTTATCATTGCACATTTAATGTAGGCAACACAGACCCTCTGTTGCATGCCGTCTACAGAATACAGAGCTTTATTAAATGCTTCAAACACAAAAAGCCTGTTAGCCGTTTTTGAGGAAGGGAGGGGGGCGAAGGGTTTTTGTGGCCCTGCTCGTTGTATAAAACAAATAATTAAAAAACAAGGTTTCTGGAACAGTCCGTGGTGGCACCTGTACAAATGCAATGACAATGAAGTATTGTTCCACTGAAAAACATTTCCTGAAGACCAGTGATAAAGTACAGGTGACAAAGAGCGTTTAATTTTAGAGGTGTTCGGAACACCAAGAAAAGGAATAGTAATCTGATAGCAAACATTCTCAGACATTCTGCAGATGAAGCAATTGGGAAGTTTTGCATGTTTTCTCCGGAATGTGCCAGAACATCGAGACAGACCGATGGCCAGCAGGATGACGATCCAAAACAAAGCCTGCACTATTGCCAGCCTGAACCCTGCAGCAAACTTTACCAGGAAAAAGACTTACCCCCCTCATACAAGGTAAAACCTATGCACACCTAAAATGAAGAGAAAGGGCCAACGCTAGTTGGTGTGTGTATGTGACTGTGTGTTGGGACATGAACACAAACAATAAGATGCACAAATTCACCCACACATGGGATAACCAAAACAGTTCTACATAGAGACACCTTTAATTTGTATAAGCAGGTTAGAGTGAATTCACAGCAGCGTGCATTAAAATCCAAGAAGGGTGGTACATAAATGCAACCCACTGAACACTGATGGAAAAAATCAAAACGAAATGGACGATGGAAAATTCCCTGCGGTTTATAAACAGAGAGACTCTTTCCTCCCAGAGAAAGGGCTGCTGGGGTGACTGTAGGCACTCTGATGCAGAGACAATCTCACCAGTAATGGATGACGCATCTGTAGCCATTGCTTAGAACATCCTTCAACAAATACCTCAAATCACAATTTCAGGGAAATAGGAGCTGCATACCCCACTGTAACCTCAAGTACTGTAAGGGCTCATTAACACCACCCCTCTTCTACCCAACACCACCCCTACCCAACAAAGTCCTGCTTAATTCTGCTCTGTAGGGTCCTCGGTGAGTAGGTGACGGGTTTGAGAGGGTCCGCAGGGGTGAGTAAGGGGCGACTACAGTGTGCTGAGGGAGTATACTGACAGCGCGCTGCTCTGGTCTGCCACCAGGAGGCAGGGCTCACCCTTCAGCAGGGCGGGGCAGAGCCAGTTGACATTATCCCCGTGGCTGATGCTGAGTCTGGGTCCTGCAGGAGACGTCTCTGGGTCGTTAGTGCATCATTGTAACCAGGTGTGTGGTATTGCTGCGGACCGTCCACTAGATACGGTAAAGTGTAATTTCGTTATTGCTAATTTGAACAATCTGAGGTTAGGGCTTGAGCCAGTCTGTTTGTTGTATTGCTGTTTGTTGTATTGTTAATCACTCATACTGGTTGCATACCTGTAGAGTGATTGAACGTTTGTTTGAAATTGCTGAGTTTGTCAGGAGTTTGTCAGGAGATTAGCGCTGATTTGATACTGCTTGTGAGTGATTTGTAGGTGCTTTAAATAGGCGTCTTCAGAGCGACGCCAGCGTCGCTCCATCCCAGTTTGCTATGCTGTTATGTTTCACCCCATCCCAGTGTGCTCTCTCCCCCGAAGACACCCCCTGCGACGTGGGCCTCCACGGCGTCGGAACCCCTCCAACCTCAGCTACCCCCCGCTCACCCCCTGTAAGGACTTTGCTGTCACAGGGGGACTATGGAACTTCCAGTCTGCCACTCGGAAGGCTAACTTCATCCCTGCGTATGCCTCCCTCCAGTCCCTACAGTTCCTTGCCCTAACTGAGACCTGGATCACACCTGACAACACCGCCACTTCCGCTGCCCTCTCATCCTCCTTCTCCTTCTCGTACACTCCCCGGCCTTCTGGCCGTGGCGGTGGTACTGGTCTTTTAATTTCCCCCTTGTGGAAATTCTCTGTTCTCCCCCTCTCTGACCTGTCCATATCCACTTTTGAATTCCATTCTGTTGCAGTATCCTACCCTACTAACCTTTTTAATGCAGTTATCTATCGCCCTCCAGGGCCCCTGGGAAGCTTCCTTGATGAGCTAGACACCCTTCTCAGCTCCTTCCCTGAGGATGACACCCCGCTGATTCTCCTTGGAGACTTCAACATCCACCTTGAAGCCTCCCAGGCTGCTGCCTTCCTACCGCTACTCCACTCCTTCGGCCTCTCCCTGCAACACTCTCCTCCAACCCACAAGGCAGGCAATGTCCTAGACCTTGTCTTTGTGAGGAACTACTCATGCTCTGATTTCACGGTTACCCCTCTGCATACATCTGATCACTTCATCTCATTCTCCCTCCCTCTTCCTCCCCATCCTCCTCCCCCTCCTCCCACCTACCCTTCCTCAGCCCGCCGTAACCTCCGCTCCCTCTCACCCTCTTCCTTTGCCACCACTGTCACCGCCTCACTCCCCCCTCTCGAATCCTTCTCCAAACTCCCCGCTGACTCTGCATCTGCCACCCTTCTTTCATCTCTCTCCTCTGCTTTTGACTCCCTCTGTCCCCCTGTCTCAAAGCCCCCGTCCCCTTGGATATCTGACACCCTCCGTACCTCCAGGGCCAGCCTCCACGCAGCGGAGAGGAAGTGGGGGAAATCCAGAGACGCTTCAGACCTCACAACTTACCAGTCTCTCCTGGCGGCATTCTCTTCCGCTGTCACTGCCGCCAAAGCTAAATACTATCAACAAATTCAGAACTCCGGTTCTAACCCCCGGAAACTTTTCTCCATTTTCTCCTCTCTCCTCAACGCACCGGCTCCTCCTCCTCAGTCCTCCTTCGCTGCTGATGACTTTGCTGATTTCTTCGATGAGAAGGTCACAGTCATCCGCAGATCCTTTACAACCACCCTCACTGTGCCCTTCCCCCCCTCTAGGCCCATCCCTTCCTTTTCCACTTTCTCCCCCCTTACAGACTCTGATGTTTCTCAACTCCTGCTCTCCCACCGCCCCACAACCTGTGCCCTTGACCCTATCCCCTCTTCTCTTCTCCAAACTATCACGCCTGACATTCTCCCATTTGTCACCTCCCTTGTCAACTCCTCCCTGTCTTCCGGCTGTTTTCCGGCATCCTCCAAGAGGGCCCACATCACTCCGCTGCTAAAAAAGCCTACTCTGGATCCCTCCATCATCCAGAACTACCGCCCGGTATCTCTTCTCCCTTTCCCTTCTAAAACTATCGAACGAGCCGCTTCTACTCAACTTTCTTCTTTCTTTTCTAACAACAACCTGCTAGACCCCCATCAGTCTGGCTTCAGATCGGGCCACTCGACAGAGACTGCGCTCCTCTCCGTCAGTGAGTCACTCCATGCCGCACGAGCAGCCTCCCTCTCCTCTGTCCTCATTCTTCTAGATCTCTCTGCTGCCTTCGACACTGTGGATCACTCCATCCTCCTGTCTGCCCTGTCAGCAACGGGCATCTGTGGCACAGCCCTGGACTGGATTGAGTCTCTGGTCGCTCCTTCCAGGTTGCCTGGGCTGGTTCGGTATCGACACCTCGGCCCCTCGCCACAGGAGTTCCCCAGGGCTCAGTCCTAGGCCCGCTTCTTTTTTCTCTTTACACTCGCTCCCTTGGCCCTGTGATCACTGCACATGGGCTATCCTATCACTGCTACGCGGACGATACCCAACTCTTCGTCTCGTTCCCGCCGTCTGATACGCAGGTTTCAGCCCGTATCTCTGCTTGCCTGAGGGACATCCAGAGCTGGATGGACAACCACCATCTAAAGCTCAACCCAGGCAAGACTGAAATGATATTCATCCCTACTAATACCTCTCCCCATCTGGATCTCTCCATTTCCCTCGGGGATACCACACTCACGCTGTCACCCAGTGCAAGGAACCTCTGCGTGGTGATGGACAGCAGACTGTCCCTTTCCGAGAACATTGCGGCGGTGACCCGGTCTTGCAGGTTCTTCCTATACAACATACGGAGAATCCGCCCCTTTCTCACCCCCTACTTGACCCAGCTCCTGGTCCAAGCGACCATCAAAAATATTTCCTTATCATTCCACATTTAATGTAGGCAACACAAGGTTTCTGGAACAGTCCGTGCAAATATTATATTACCCTGGTGGCACCTGTACAAATGCAATGACAATGAAGTATTGTTCCACTGAAAAACATTTCCTGAAGACCAGTGATAAAGTACAGGTGACAAAGAGCGTTTCATTTTAGAGGTGTTCTGAACACCAAGAAAAGGAATAGTAATCTGATAGCAAACATTCTCAGACATTCTGCAGATGAAGCAATTGGGAAGTTTTGCATGTTTTCTCCGGAATGTGCTAGAACATCGAGACAGACCGATGGCCAGCAGGATGACGATCCAAGACAAAGCCTGCACTATTGCCAGCCTGAACCCTGCAGCAAACTTTACCAGGAAAAAGACTTACCCCCCTCATACAAGGTAAAACCTATGCACACCTAAAATGAAGAGAAAGGGCCAACGCTAGTTGGTGTGTATCAGTGGAGGCTGGTGACTTCCAGAATTGAGGAGGCCATTTTTTTCCGCTTGCTCACTTCACTCGCGATGGAATGTTCCCTGTTCTCTTATCTGTCTTTGTGCTGGCCAAAGGCATACTATTTGGAGTGTAAGCTACAGTCAGAAAGTTCTGGCTGATGAAATTCATTGTGCAGAGCTTAGCCTTGTGCCTTCCTGAAGAAATGACATTGCTGTAAGTCTATGAGCCTGCCTGATAATTAAGCTGAGAAATGACATTTGGATGTAATATAAATGCCAAGTTAACATGTGTAAAAGGCAGGAATTTTAATTATGTAGTTAAAAACAATTTTGTTTAGCTTACATTTTTCATTCTTCTACAGCTTCAACATGTAATCACCAATTTAATCAAGTTTAGCATATAAAAAAGATAAGATAACACTTTCTTTATCATATGTAGTTTTATTCAATATATTTAATATAAAATATGTAAAAATATGGTTCCAGTTGGCTTTATCTAACGTTAACGTTATCCACTAGAGGGCAGCACTCTATTCGTATTTAGAGTGAATTTCCTCACAGAGCAACAATTCAGTAATTTGATATGGAAGATTATTAAATTGACTTGTAATAAAACGAAATGGACTACATTAAAAATAAAACTGTTCAATAAATCCCAAATGGTGTCTAACATGACCTATTGAATGTCATTCTCACTCCCTAGTATCTGGAATCTGCATATCTCCAGCCCAAGATCTCAAATTGCGCTAGAATCTCGCCGACTTCCGAGGTAGTTTTAAGCAAAAGTGTTTGAGCTATAAACTCCAGGGATGATAGCCAGGGGTGTTCTCTAAATTTCCTGAAAAGCACAAGTTGATAGGACACTCGTAGCCACTATGGCGAGTGTTTGTTTGACTGAAGTGACTAGCGAATTCTCAAAATGGCTTCTGTGTTGAATAGGAAAGGAAAGGATAGTTGATTCCAAATGAACCAGTAGCATGTGATTGGACGAACAAAATGTCAATCTTTCAGCCCTGGACACAATGCATGGTGAGGCCAGGCCTCCGTTGCCCACCCATTTTCAGTGATCTGGCCAATCACATATTGGCATGAAAAAAAATGCATTACATTGACTTCTATGAAAAGCTAATTTCCTAGGGGAGGCCTGGCCTCCCTTAATACAAACTGATAGGGAAATCTGGCCTGTTGCTTTACAATTGCAATATTGGGTTTTAGCCATGGGAAAATTTAGATTTATGAACAAAACTAAAATAATATGAATATAAAAAATAAAAAATATGTTTTTTGTTAAAATAAATAAATAAAATAAATATATTTATTGTTTTTTTTAAATCTCTCTCTTCTCTCAAATTATTGGGGAGGCCAGGCCTCCTCCACCTCTATGGAGGAGCCTCCACTGGTGTGTATGTCACTGTGTGTTGGGACATGAACACAAACAATAAGATGCACAAATTCACCCACACATGGGATAACCAACACAATTCTACACAGAGACACCTTTAATTGGTATAAGCAGGTTAGAGTGAATTCACAGCAGCGTGCATTAAAATCCAAGAAGGGTGGTACATAAATGCAACCCACTGAACACTGATGGAAAAAATCAAAACAAAATGGACGATGGAAAATTCCCTGCGGTTTATAAACAGAGAGACTCTTTTCTCCCAGAGAAAGGGCTGCTGGGGTGACTGTAGGCACTCTGATGCAGAGACAATCTCACCAGTAATGGATGACGCATCTGCAGCCATTGCTTAGAACATCCTTCTGGCAACAAATACCTCAAATCACAATTTCAGGGAAATAGGAGCTGCATACCCCACTGTATCCTCAAGTACTGTAAGGGCTCATTAACACCACCCCTCTTCTACCCAACACCACCCCTACCCAACAAAGTCCTGCTTAATTCTGCTCTGTAGGGTCCTCGGTGAGTAGGTGACGGGTTTGAGAGGGTCCGCAGGGGTGAGTAAGGGGCGACTACAGTGCGCTGAGGGAGTATACTGACAGCGCGCTGCTCTGGTCTGCCACCAGGAGGCAGGGCTCACCCTTCAGCAGGGCGGGGCAGAGCCAGTTGACCTTATCCCCGTGGCTGATGCTGAGTCTGGGTCCTGCAGGAGACGTCTCTGGGTCAGGGCTAGCGCAGGCACCCTGCGCCTCCTGCTCCTGCTCCTGCTCCTGCTCCTGCTCCTGCTCTGCCTCGGGCGTGGGCCGGGCCCGGGGCGGGGGCTCAGCCTGCGTTTTGGGCTTTGACCTGCCCTTGGGCCTCCTGCGGCGGGGCGGCCCGCGGGGTTTGGTCTTGCCCTCTGGAGGGGCGGCGTGCTCTCTGACGTCCCACAGGGCCACGCGTCCGTCGTTGCCGCCCGTGGCCAGCCAGTAAGGGTGGGACAGGAAGCTGAGGAAGTGGGCCTGGGAGGCGCCCTGGCTGTGGGCCTGCAGGGCCGTGCGGCCCCCCGGCCGCGAGCCCCCGTCCACCCGCACCACGTGCACCCGGCCGTCCTCCGCCGCGCAGGCCGCCACGTTCCCGCAGGCCGCCACGGAGACGCAGTGCGCCAGCGGAGGGTTGAAGAGTTGGCCCGGAGTCTGGCCGCACCGCCCCTCCTCCTCCTCCTCCTCGCCCTCCTCCTGTAGGTTCAGCACCCACAAGGGCCGGGCCTTCTGCAGGCTCCACAACATGAGCTGGGACAGGAGAAGCAGCACTCAATCAGCCTGGCTCAAATACAGCAACAACAGTACCCAAGGATAAAATCTATTTAGAATATTAATTCAATGCAAATGCTATTCAAACGATTCAAACGGGTATGTATTCATCATGAAAGTTGCATTGTTTGGAACATTGTGCGTTAACCTGGTGTTCGTAACAAGGCGAGTCTACGTTAGCTAGCCTAGACAACTGGTGTCTCCTTAAGATTTCACTGAAGAAATGCATTTCAGACAGCAGATTTATAAAATGGAAAACAGTGATCTAATTATACTTTTAAATCATGCTTCATAATGCATACTAGCTAAGAATGTATTATCAATGAACATCAAAAACCACTGTTTGCCAGTAGATGGTATCTGTGCACAAAAAATGGGGAGAATGGGATTTTCTTTACTTTAACATTAGTTAGCTAGTGGGCAAAATAGATTATTTAATGCAACTTTGCAGCCAAGCGTTTTATTTTTAATGCATATTTACATCAAAAGACAGGAAACTGCTATGTACTGACAGTTTGTGGGCAAGCTATGTTGAAAGAGTGATACGAGCTATGTGGTCCCAAATAGAACACATGATCATGTTAGAAATAAAGCATGCTAGCGTGCTTGCTAACTTTAATATGATAATACACTTTCCAGTGAGCTGCTCTAAGATTATTAATTATTTTGAGGCGTTCAGCAAATGCAATTATTTCATTTAAAACATAGTTTTTTGTGATTAATTATGGTTATCTACAACCACACAGGAGTGAAGCTTGCACGAGAGGGTAATGAAGTCACCCTGTGTTTCAGCCTGTAGGCTACATAACCAGCAGAGCGCAGTTTGGCTTCGATTTGGATGAAACACTGCACATAGGTTACAATTTAAAAATATATATTTCCCAATGTCCATTTACATAAATGTTGAGGATAAACATTACACCTTTTGAACGCATGAGGGCGATACTACACCTTTGAAAGCACAACAGTGAGCAAACTACACAGATGACATCACCTTTTCAACAAAGCTGCCAAAAGTTTGTTCTTGGGAAACCGAGAAACTAGCCCGTTTGGTTTCGCATCCCGACACAAACTCTCCATACATATAGAAACTCAGCTTGTTGCAGTAACACAGTTGTCTTCGTTCCAGCAATGACTCACAGTCAGCCAATCTCCCTTGCTGCTAATGCACACTATGCCCACACATGGGCTGAGGGGAGCTAGCCTCATTCAGGGTCATTAGAAACTGTGTGGGTGCCAAGTTAGTGTAGCTCCATAAAAAACCCTGAGGTGCTTCCACCTCAGGTAGGCAAGGTTTCCTGTCTAAAATGTGGAAATCTGATAAGCTCTCTGAAATCCTTTTCGCTTACCTGAATGAAACGTATTGTTAAAAAAATAATAGAATTATTACTACTAACAACTGACAATAATCCTACTTCATTCATCAGAATCAGAGCATAAGCCTTTGAATCACTTCCAAACACAGCACAGTGCCCCGCCTTGCAGAGAAGCTGATCGTAACGGTACAGGCCCAAACTGAATAGCAGAAAAACCGCTCCAGGCTGACTCATCACCAGGGAGGCTCCCCTGCATCTGTCTCACCTGCATGTCGAGGCCTGCAGACAGCAGGCTGTGGGGCCGCAGGGGCCGGAAGGCCACGGAGGAGCAGATGTTGGTGTGCCTGCGCAGGGTGCGGCTGACCTTCCCGCTGGCCAGCTCCACTACGCACACCGCCCCAGAGTCGTCCGCCGCGGCCAGCAGCGCACCCGTCTCGTTCAGCGACAGCCCGTTGATCTCGTCCTCGCCCACGTGGAGCTCCTGCACCGGGCCCTTCAGGTTCCGAGGGTCCAGCACGCTCACCGTCTCCCCGTGAGACACGTAGAGCGAGCCGGGGGCCGAGGGCGAGAACAGGGCGCCCGTCACGTCCTCCCCCGCCGGCAGCCGGAGCTGGGCCAGCGCCGCCCCGTCCTGGCTCCACACCGTCACCTCCCCGCCCTCCGCGCCCGAGGCCAGCAGCCCCCCGGGGCCCCCCGCGGCCCCCACGCAGAGCACGGCCGCAGAGTGGCCCCCGCTCCACCTCCTGGCCATGATGAGAGGGCTCACCTATCCAAGAACAGCAAGGAAGATGACATGGTCAACGCCTCTGAGAATATGGGCGTTGAGGATCGTTGGAATCGGCAAAGTCCATTTTTATGAGCACACTTCAATGCCAAATGGAGGTTTAATTTATTGTCTTACATCTTTAACCAAAGGAATTATTATTACATACAGTGCCCTCCAAAAGTATTGGAACAGCAAGGTCAATTCCTTTGTTTTTGCTATACACTGAAGACAATTGAGTTTGAGGTCAAAAGGAAAAACCCCAAAACATCAGGCAGTGACATCACAAACAATCTCCATCGGGCAGAGGTGAAGGTATCTCAATCAACCATTCAAAGAAGACTTAGAGAGCAGCAATATAGGGGCTATACCACAAGATGCAAACCACCAATCAGCAGTAAGAATTGGAAGAGAAGATTACAATTGGCAAAGAAGTACAGAGATGAGCCACAACGATTCTGGAACTGCTTACTGCTTGCAGTAAAAAAGGCTACTATTACTGCGGTAAGGTTGTCCTCGGTAAAAATGTGCATTACGAATCACCTCGTCCAGAACAAGATATCAAATGTAGGTTAAGCAAGAATTAAAAAGCAACATTTTTCATGCCTGCAGTGGAAATGTTGCTATAATAACGTTGGTCTTAGTTGGCCGTTTAAAGTTGTATTTGAATTGCTGATTATTTTCTGGCTGTCCGGGGACATGGTATACATTTATTGTGTGATTATTGTGGGCTTATTATAGCACAAATAGTAAGCCTGTTTTTTTCACCTGCATTCCAAAAACGAAATATTCCAGTGGCCAGCGCGACCACTGGTGGTAATGTTCCCTTCATTCCAGCTGTGCAACTTTCATGACGAATAACTAAATTACTTCGAGAGCTTTGGTTTGTGTGCGTGTAATGTGTAATGTATAATTCCTTCCGTTTTCATAAAAACGTACGAGTCACATGCACGATTCATTTGAGCATACAGTGATATAGTTATAAATATATATACAGATATAGTGGTCCACTGTTGCTAACGAGAGACTACAAACCGGGCAGGCTTATCGGCGGTGTTTGGACCATGAGCTAACGTTGTGCAGTTATGTGTCGTTTTATCTATAGTAATTGGTCCAATTCACATCGATCAGCCGCTTCCCTTGTTCTGTTCGGAACACAGTGAGTTTTCGTTATGATTAATCGCGTGTTTCCCTCTTGAGTTACTAGTAGCTAGCAACTGCATGGTTTAGCAGCAAAACAAAACATTCTTTAGCAAATGTTAATCATTCAGTATAGTTTATACAACCAGCAATATATACATCATATTTGGGTAGGTAAAACTGACAACAGCAAACCATGAATTAGATCTTACCCTTCGGGTTTTACACGAGTAGCTTTCACTTGAAATATACCTAATTCATGCTGCTGCTGGCGTGGTGTCTGTCGCACATTAATGACAGCATCTTCTTCTTCAATGAGGTTTAACGGCGGTTAGCAAAAAATGTGTGCATTACCGCCACCTACTGAATGTGGTGATCTATAATTTTATCATTATTATACACTCAGAGTTAACTTTTAGTCTTATAAGTCTTCTGCTGCTGTAGCCTATCCATTTAGAGGTTTAACACGTTGTGTGTTTAGAGAAGCTCTTCTACATACCACTGTTGTAATGCACGGTTATTTGCATTGCTGTCGCTTTGCTGTCACCTTCCTGTCAGCTTCAACAAGTCTGGCCATTCTCCTCTGACCTCTCTCATTAATGTGTTTTCGGCCGTTTTTTGGTTCGGTTGTTGCTTCTGTATATGACATTATTTTTCTGAGCTCTAGTCTGTTCAACCTGACAGGAATAAATGTTCTCTAATTTCTTTGTAATTTCTTAGCGTTTGATTTTTAAAAATTAAATGTACATAAACATTTCCAATATGTATACATATGTTACATTACATTACATTACGTGGCATTTAGCAGACGCTCTTATCCAGAGCGACGTACAACAAAGTGCAAATCAATCACAAGAACAAGTGCAAAAGTGAGAGGACAGTACAGTTCCGAGTCCTAGTGTAAACATACAGAAATTCAGAACCCTTGAAGAGTACAATCAACATTCAAACTAGCATACCACTGTTGGCAGCTAGAATACAACAACAGCCAATAAAAACAACAATACCTATACAAGTAACGATATCTATACATAAGTGCCATTACGGTCTAAGGCTAATCACAGTGATTGTGAGTTGGGGAGGGAAAGGTGTAGCCTGAAGAGATGGGTCTTCAGTCTGCGCTTGAAGTAGGTCAGAGACTCTGCCGTTCTGACATTCACCGGGAGGTCATTCCACCACCATGGGACCAGGACAGACAGCAGTCGTGAGCGTGAAGTGCTGGTGTGGCGAGGGGGAGGCGCCAGACGGCACAAAGTGGCAGAACGGAGGGGTCTTGTTGGTGTATAGGTCTTGATAAGGGATTGAATATACACAGGGGCTGATCCTTTAACTGCCTGGTATGCGAGCACCAAAGTTTTAAATTTGATGTGAGCCATAACAGGCAGCCAGTGGAGGTTGCTGAGCAGGGGGGTGACATGTGAATGTCAATATTTTTCATATGTTGGCATTTAGATTTTCTTTTTAGGTATAACGGCCTCAGCATGCGTACTGTAAAAGTTATGGTTTTCTTACCTGTGCTGTTTTATGCAAACCTAACACACTATACACTGTTGGAAACACAATTTCATTCAATAAAATGCTACTCAGTCGACACTGTAATACCATACCATCCTGGCCAGTTGTGCATTGAGCTAAATTTATACTGCAGTTGCTTGTACATGGAGAGTGACATTGTCGCAACTGCTTTACCAGTACTGGCCAGAGAACCCCGTAGCTGGGCTGATCGTATGCTGACAGCCTATATAGAATGTAAATAATAGGACTCTTATGTACAAATACTTTTGAACAAGTATGCAATGGTAAAACTTTTAAAAATGAAAATTTCTCCAGAGAAATTTGAAGTAACCAATGAATATTAGTTAGTTTCTAATTCCAAAAATGTGCTATTCGAAAATGTCAGTTGTCTGTGGATTTCGAAAATGCAGAGAAGGAGAGGCCTCCACATGCTTCTTTCACCACCCCACATGTTACAAAATAAGGAACCGTTGTTGCTAAAGCAATGGCACCCTAAAAAAGTTTATACAGATCGAACCATGAGTTTTAATGCTTTCAAATGGTACAGTGTATGCGGTGACCATATTGATAGAAAATGTCACTGTTGAAAAAAGGAATGAATGCAAATAAACCCATGCAACGTATGGGCTTAAAGGTGAATCACAACAAATACAGATTTGATTCAGTTCTGTTCACTGCTGTTTATAGTTCATTTTCCTATTTTTAAAACTACTAATTTAACCCTTGTGTAGTCTTAACATTCTGTATACTCCCCTTATCCCCTAAGGGTAAAAAATGACCTAAAATAAAGCAGCTTAATTGAATGTTAAACCCCAAATCTATTTTGCATGAAGAAACAACCTGTCACTCATCACAAACTTTGTCATCAAATTTCAAGTTGAAAAAAAGATAATTTGGGGGGTTTTCTCTGTTGTTAAACATAGTGGCGGGTCATTTTTGGCCCTTAAGACAACACAAGGGTTAGTTATTTTTTAAGATGCTTTACAGAATTTATTTACATGTACCTGAGCTTCAAACTGCCTTACCATAGACTTGGTCTCTGTCCACTAGTCTCTGGAACTCTACTCATTCTTCCAAAAGCTATTCCCTCATTTGATGTTTTGATGATGGTGGTGGAGAGTGCTGTCCAAAATCTCCCTTTGGTGTTAAATTAGGTTTCATTAGTAATTATTAGGTAATCATTAGTAACTAATCATTATAAAAAGTTATAATGATTACATACTAACATACATACACTAACATACTAATACCACAATTATAACAGCCAACATGACAGTGTGTTGATTCTAAGCATATGTGAGCGTGTATGCCTATCTGTGTATGTGCATGTATGCATGTATGAATGTGTCTATGTCAGTGTGTGTTTGTGCGTGATATTTATAATATGTGTGAACTAGTATTCTGTGATGACACATATTTTGAGGCAGTGTGCTGTGGGTCCCTCGCTTAAGAATATTGGCAGTTTGTCACTCTCTTCAACATTGAGGAAGTTGGGGATGTGGTTTTTTAAATTTTGTTAAATATTTTTGCATTTTAGAAGGAAGGGCACCTCTGCTTCAACCTCACCTGTCATACAGTGACCACATATTCTCAGTTCTTTTGGTAGCCAGGCTTTTTTTTGCCTGCATTTGTCTATGCCAAGGTTGTGGTCGCTGAGCCTGTACTTGGTAAGGACTCGTCTCTGCTTGATATCTTAGACAGTAATAAGATATTCAGCTCATTTCTACTCTTAATTTAGGGCCAGCCTGGTAGTAATTAAGCTTGTTTTGTGTTTTGGTTTGGGAGTTCCAGATAAATAGTTTCATTTTGTTGTTTGGTTTATTCTCATTTGTGTTTATGATGAGATAAGTTCTTCTTTGATGTGAGATGATTAGGTAGTCTCCGTACCCGCTGGAGATTCAGGGTGCAGCTGTTAGGTTTGAAGTGCATTAAACTGTTTTTGGAATTGTGTTGGGACTTGAATTGAGATGCATCCATAATTTGAGTGCCCTTTTGTATGTTTATAACCAATGGAAAGCATCCTAATTCATCCCTGCATGTATTGTTTGGTGTTTTTTGTTAAAATTGTTCTGAAAAATTCTGCATGTTTATCTTCAATTGGATGCTTCTCCCCTCTAGTGTAGTCATGCTGATTGAGTGGGCCACAATTTATTTCTGATTACATAGCATTTCATTTTCTTTCAGTGAACTCTTTGCCAGACTAAAGTTTACTGAGGCACCGATTTTCAGCCCCAGATAATCATAAACAGGGTGTGTTTCCTAGAATGAATGTGTGTCCCTTTTCCTGAGATCCTTTTTTTTGGAAGATCGGTATTTTAGATATTTTAGGGTTTACTGCCCGGGCCCGGTTCCGGAAGCACTACTCTAGCATGTC
Organism: Conger conger; assembly: GCF_963514075.1. Classification (NCBI taxonomy): domain Eukaryota; kingdom Metazoa; phylum Chordata; class Actinopteri; order Anguilliformes; family Congridae; genus Conger; species Conger conger. Next base: position 29,924,594 of record NC_083772.1, on the reverse strand, counting down.
CCGATGCTGCAGTAGCTCCAGTGCAGTGTGTGACAGCAGCACCAAGTCATCCACACAGAGGGGGAATTTGCATTATGCCAGGAACTGTAGATTGTTCCAATAAAACCGCTAATTTATGTATTAATACATTTTGTTGATTTGTGTTACTGCCATATTCATGCCAGATTGGTTTGGTTGAAATGTTTTTGAAAGAAAGTTGTTAAAGGCCTACTATGCAGGATTTTTACCTTGAAAATATTATAAAGCAAACATGCTTAGTCATTGCTATGGTACTCTGTATGTGTTCACTTCTGGATAATACCTTACTTGTCTACTTGTATTTTGTAATTCTAAAAACTCCTCAGGCTGCTTCTGGACATGGGCCTTTTTTATTTTTGTACTGTATCTGGAAAGCATGTGTCCAAAACGCTGAACTCATACATCCTATGATCCATAAGAGTAGATGTGTAGAATTGCCTACTACAGTGGTGGGCTGGGTTAAAGAGAGATTAGCCTTGGTGGCTAACCATTAAGCAGTGGCGTTTGGTAACCATTTAGCAGTGGCGTTTGGTAACCATTAATTTAATTTGCTAATAAAGGCAGGTACCTACTGTAATGTTACCGAACGCTACTGCTTAATGGTTACCAAACGCCACTGCTTAATGGTTACCAAACGCCACTGCTAAATGGTTACCAAACGCCACTGCTAAATGGTTACCAAACGCCACTGCTTAATGGTTACCAAACGCCACTGCTTAAATTCCATATGGTAGATGGCGGGCCATGATAGCTGGCTCCCACTGCACAATATTACTGCTGGGAGTTTATGTCTCACCTCCCAGACTTTCAGAAGACTTGATATGTCTGATAAAAATAAAAGTGACAATACATTGATGTGTTTGTGAGTATGCATGCTTCCTTCCAGGCAAACTGGAGGCAGACTGAAATTCACTGGTGTTAGCAGTGGCTATTATGACCACTAACAACAAAAAGCTAGGTAAAGGGCTTGTGTGGAAAACGACTACTAAAGCAGATGTTTTACCAATCATATCAGACCACAGTTTCCTTAGCTCATTTCAATCCCACCATAGCATATTTTTATGTTTTAGAGATGGTGGTTTGTTTCTAAACAAACTATTGACCAGAGGTGTTTGTGTGGATTTAATTGATTACAGATTTGTGTCGATAGTATAGGTAAATTTGGAAGTAACAACAAAGAAACAAGCAGTGACACGAGGCTATATTTTCAGCCAATAATCCTGCAGCACTCTCTCTCTCTCCAATGGGCATGGACCATTCTTCATTGGCTGTGGCAATTGTGATGAGTCTGGGCCATTTCTGGGTCAGTGCACACCGCTACCCAACAAACGGAACACAGGGCAGGGCAGCTTGGACAGAAGTTCTGCAAGCTGTGCACTCATTCTCACATAGGCCTACTGCACACACATACACACACCCTCAACACACTCATAAAAAACTTACTCTCAAACACAGGAAATCACACAAATATTTGATATTGTCAATCAAAGATATATTGTGTTGGTGTTGCTTAAAGAAGATCTGACAAAGGTAAGTGTCTAACTATTTGTCTATCTATCTCTCTATCTACAGTATCTATCTGTATATTTGGCAATTTACTTCTTACATTCCATAAATAAATACATATTCAAGATAAATTAGGTTTTGGAAAACGTATGGATTGAATATAGAATCACATTGGATATCACAGTGTTTCGGTAAATAATGTAAAGAACATTTCCTCAAACTTTTGCTGGAATACATTATATGCAAAAACGCAAAAATACTTGTTACTTATTTTTATTGTACATAATTTTGTGAATTTGTAAACATTACATAAACCAATATACTGTGTAGCTGACATTAACATATGCAGTGCTACTGCGGTACTTGTATAATTTGTATTTCATATTTTCGTTGAGATATAAACTATTATTACTTAAAATATTTTAAGTGGTTGAAAAAAGGCTCTATTGGAGTGTCTTTGAAATAGTACAGGCATATTGTTCTTCTTGAACATTCTGTACTATTTGCACTTTTGACAGTTTGTGAGCCTTTCACCACAAGCTGCCACTTGGCTTATCTTAAAAAAGCTGTCACATTTAATTTCACAGTTCTCAAATAATTCTCTGTATTGCCCTCCCAAAAATGTTCCATGTTCAGACAAAGCTGGTTAACTTATGTATAGTTTTCAAGTAACATTTAATAGTAAAGCAATAGTAAGCTAATTCCATCAAGATAAGCTGATTAATTATAAAGTCAGGACTGACTGATAGAGAGATCCAGCATCTGACTAAATGCAGGGTAAGAGACCTGGTGACTTCTTCCTGATCCTGAGCAGTGGTTGAGTCAGGGCTAGTGCATCAATAGCCTTGTGATCTCGCCCATACAATCTATGGGCTAGGAACATTCTGTAAAATGCTTAATTATTGCACTCTGATAGCCTTATCGTGACCGCAGACAAAGCAACAGAGAGAGGGAGAGAGAGAGAGAGAGAGAGAGAGAGAGAGAGAGAGACATGAAGAAGATATCTGTAGGAGGAACTTTTTAAAATTATTGCACTCTGATAGCCTTATCATGACCGCAGACAAAGCAACAGAGAGAGAGAGGGGGAGAGAGAGAGGGGGACATGAAGAAGATATCTGTAGGAGGCACTTTTTACAATTATTGCACTCTGATAGCCTTATCATGACCGCAGACAAAGCAACAGAGAGAGAGAGAGAGAGAGAGAGGGACATGAAGAAGATATCTGTAGGAGGCACTTTTTACAGCTTACAAAAATTCACAGTGTACATATGTCACAGTTCAGCTCTCAATTGTCCTTAAAGCCACTGGCCTTTGAAAGAATGCTGACAGTGGGATGGCAGCATTCTGTGGCCTCCACTCTGCATGTTAACCATACTGTCCAACCCACAGACCAACACACAGACCATCCACCAGAGCTGTCAAGGACTGGTAACACTCCACAAAACAGGTAAGAATATCTCTCTGTCTCTCCCTCTCTCTTGCCCCCCCCCCCTCTCTCTCTCTCTCTCTCTCTCTCTCTATCTCTCCCTTCATGAAACTTTCATAAGAAATTCATAAAAACATAAATTCATTTTTGAAATACAATGCTCTTCCTCTCACACATAGAAACATACAGACGGAATGGGGTCCCCATATTTCCCAGCGCGCACAGTCCTGTTCCGGAAGGAGCCGAGCGGTGTGACCTACAGAATTCCGGCGCTACTCTATTTGCCAAACTCCAAGTCCTTCCTGGCCTTCTGTGAGGAGAGGCTCAGTCCAGCTGACTCTCAAGCACACCTGCTGGTCCTGCGTAGGGGGACTTTCTACCGCAACTATGTGGAGGTCAGTAGCGGGTCAAGGGTAACATGGAAATGGCTCTGAATGGATATTTGTATTGCTATTCCTCCTTTCTTTCCCTTTCTCTTCCTCTCATGCCCTTTTCCTCTCTCTGTTCATCAATTTTAGCACATTTTACTGAGATATCTATTTAGAGATGCACTTGACATATATTACGGTTATGGAAAATTATAATGAAAGTCTCTGTCTCCTACTCCTTCTCCCCATAAGTGGGAGGACATGAGGGTGCTGGAATCTGCCTGCCTGCAGGGTCACCGCTCAATGAACCCCTGCCCTGTCTACGACGAGTTCACCAACACTGTGTTCCTGTTCTTCATCGCTGTGCTGGGCAACGTCACAGAGTCCTTCCAGCTGGTCACGGGGAAGAATCTGACTCGTCTGTGTTTCGTGTCCAGTTCCGACCAGGGCCGGACCTGGAGTCCTGTCACCGACCTGACCAAGAGTGTCATTGGGGACACCATCAAAGGTGCGCCGATTCTATGGGTCTGCAAGACCTGATTTGTCCATGAAAGGAGGGGGGGAGGCATGTGTGTGTGGTCAGTGACACAGTGGATGTTTTGTGAGTTTGTGTGTATGCATGTCAGAGTGTGTGTGAATTGTGTCGACTATGTGCACGAGAGCATGTGTGTCACGCAGTCACTTAAGTATAATGAGATCTTACTGGTAACATTATCTGTGTTTTTGCAAAACTAAATTTCCGTGCAGACTACAAACAGCTGAGACCACTCGTGAAGTGCTTTCAGATCCTACTATCTTTTATAAATCCCACATTATTTCTGTTAATGGATTTCCGAAGGATTTAGGGTCAATTTTGTTCAGCTCACTTTTGATAAACGAGGCTATAAATCATTTTTGAGATATTGACACTTTTATAGGACTAGTGTAAAATAGCCAGCAATTGTCTTCTTTAGGGGGCCAAAGTGGAAAGGTTTAACATTAGTTTGCATATTCTGATTTAATTTAATTTTTAACACTAGTTTAAATTAGTCACATGCTTAATAAGGACAACCCGACAGTCATTTAATTTGTGATTGTATTTAGAAATGGGATTATATTGGATTGTATACATTTTCAATGGGAGTTATGCCTGCCTTTTTATCGTCTAATTATGTCAATTCCAATATGTTTTATATTGATTGATTGATGATGAATTAAATTAATTTAATGTGAATTTGTGGAAGTGACCCCTGACCCTGGTTGTTGTTACTTGATCCTGCACACAGATTGGGCCACCTTCGCGCTTGGCCCTGGCCATGGGATTCAGCTGAAATCGGGCCGGCTGCTGGTGCCGGCGTATGCCTACCACATTGACTGCAGGGAGTGCTTTGGGCGGCTCTGCATGACCACGCCCCACTCCCTCTGTTTCCACAGCGACACGCACGGCCGCAGCTGGCGCTTGGGCGGGGCCGTGCCCACCCTGGACAGCGTGGAGTGCCAGGTGGTGTCTGTGGACGAGGAGGACGGCAGCAACGTGCTGTACTGCAACGCCCGGAGTCCGCTGGGCTGCCGCGTCCAGGCGCTGAGCCTCGACCATGGCACCACCTTCCAGAACGGGCAGCTGGTGCAGAAGCTGTTGGAGCCGCGGCACGGTTGCCACGGCAGCGTGGTGGGCTTCCCTGCTCCCCTCCGCTTGCCTCGGGAATGCCGCGCGCCACGTTTTGGCCCCTGCGGCTTGACCCCTGCCCAGGGCGGTGCTTACCCACCCCCTGCAGACCCTCGACCCTCCGGAAACTTCCTCACCCCCACGTGGGTGGCCTACTCCCACCCTACTTGGCTCAACGCCCGGCGGGACCTGGGTGTGTACCTCAGCCTGTTCCCCCGTGACCCAGACAGCTGGTCTGAACCCTGGGTCATTTACAGTGGACCCAGCGCCTACTCCGACCTGGCCTACCTGGAGCTCCCAGCCCCCGAAGCCCCACCCATCACCGCCTTCGCCTGTCTCTTTGAGAATGGCTCAAAGACGGCATGTGACGAGATCTCCTTCAGCATCTTCACACTGTATGAGCTCATTGACAACATCCCTCGTAAAAAGCCTGGCTCTGGCAGAGGAGAGGTGGAGAAGAGAAGGCGGAATAAGAAGAGAAGCAGACTATGCAGCCTCTGTAGCATCTCCTAACGTGCGAACTAGAACTGGAGCTTTCACTCCCTTCTGGTACATCGCTTCAGTGAGTATGCTACATTGACTGTGTAGTTGAAGTAGCTATGTTCTGGGTTTT